>NW_027254477.1:302500-305000 GCF_044704955.1 Pristiophorus japonicus | reverse complement strand
TAACCCTAACCCTAACCCTAACCGTAATCCTAACCCTAACCCTAAACCTAACCCTGACCCTAACCCTAACGCTAAATGATGATGATGATGATGATAACCCTATCCTTCACCCTAACCCTAACCCTAACCCTAACCCTAACCCTAAACCTAACCCTAACCCTAACCCCAAACCTAACCCTAATCCTAACCCTAACCCTAACCCTAACCCTAAACCAACCCTAACCCTAACCCTAACTCTAGCCCTAACCCTAACCCTAACCCTAACCTTAAACCTAACCCTAACACTAACCCTAACCCAAACCCTAACCCTAACCCTAACCCCAACCCTAAATGATGATGATGATGATAACCCTAACCCTAATCCTAACCCTAACCCTAACCCTAACCCTAACCCTAACCCTAACCCTAAACCTAACCCTAACCCTAAGCCTAACCCTAAATGATGATGATGATGATATTAATGATAACCCTAACATTCACCCTAACCCTAACCCTAACCCTAACCCTATCCCTAACCCTAAATCTAACCCTAACCCTAACCCCAACCCTAAACCTAACCCTAACCCTAACCCTAACCCTAAGCCTAGCCCTAACCCTAACCCTAACGCTAACCCTAAATGATGATGATGATGATGATGATAATCCTAACCCTAACCCTAACCCTAACCCTAACCCTAACCCTAACCCTAACTCTAACCCTAACCCTAACACTAAACAAAACTCAAACCTTAACCTTAACCCTAACCCTAACCCTAACCCTAACCCTAACACTAAATGATGATGATGATGATAACCCTAGCCCTAACCCTAACCCTAACCCTAACACTAACCCTAACCCAAACCCTAACCCTAACCCTAACCCTAACCCTAAACATAACCCTAAACCTAACCCTAACCCTAACACTAACCCTAACGCTAACCCTAACCCTAACCCTAACCCTAAACCTAACCCTATACCCGAACCCGAACCCTAACCCTAACCCTAAATGATGATGATGATGATGATGATAACATTAACCCTAACCCTAAACCTAACCCTAACCCTAAATGATGATGATGATGATGATGATAACCCTGAACCTAACCCTAACACTAACCCTAACCCTAAACCTAAGCCTAACCCACCCCTAACCATAATCCTAACCCAAACCCTAAACCAACCCTAACCCTAACCCTAACCCTAACCCTAACCCTAACCCTAAACCTAACCCTAACCGTAACCCTAACCTTAACACTAAACCTAACCATAACCCTAACCCTAACACTAACCCTAACACTAATCCTAACCCAAACCCTAACCCTAACCCTAACCCGAACCCGAACACTAACCCTAACCCTAACACTAATCCTAACCCAAACCCTAACCCTAACCCTAACCATAACCCTAACCCGAACCCTAACCCTAACCCTAAATGATAATGATGATGATAACCCTAACCCTAACCCTAACTCTAACCCTAACCCTAACACTAAACAGAACTCAATCCCTAACCTTAACCTTAACCCTAACCCTAACCCTAACCCTAACCCTAACACTAAATGATGATGATGATGATAACACTAACCCTAACCCTAACCCTAACCCTAACCCTAACCCTATCCCTAACCCTTACCCTAACCCGAACCGTAACCCTAACCCTAACCCTAACCCTAAATTATGATGATGATGACAACCCAAACCCTAACCCTAACCCTAACCCTAACCCTAAACGTAACCCTAACCCTAACCTTAACCCTAACCCTAACCCTAACCCTAACCGTAATCCTAACCCTAACCCTAAACCTAACCCTGACCCTAACCCTAACGCTAAATGATGATGATGATGATGATAACCCTATCCTTCACCCTAACCCTAACCCTAACCCTAACCCTAACCCTAAACCTAACCCTAACCCTAACCCCAAACCTAACCCTAATCCTAACCCTAACCCTAACCCTAACCCTAAACCAACCCTAACCCTAACCCTAACTCTAGCCCTAACCCTAACCCTAACCCTAACCTTAAACCTAACCCTAACACTAACCCTAACCCAAACCCTAACCCTAACCCTAACCCCAACCCTAAATGATGATGATGATGATAACCCTAACCCTAATCCTAACCCTAACCCTAACCCTAACCCTAACCCTAACCCTAACCCTAAACCTAACCCTAACCCTAAGCCTAACCCTAAATGATGATGATGATGATATTAATGATAACCCTAACATTCACCCTAACCCTAACCCTAACCCTAACCCTATCCCTAACCCTAAATCTAACCCTAACCCTAACCCCAACCCTAAACCTAACCCTAACCCTAACCCTAACCCTAAGCCTAGCCCTAACCCTAACCCTAACGCTAACCCTAAATGATGATGATGATGATGATGATAATCCTAACCCTAACCCTAACCCTAACCCTAACCCTAACCCTAACCCTAACTCTAACCCTAACCCTAACACTAAACAAAACTCAAACCTTAACCTTAACCCTAACCCTAACCCTAACCCTAACC
>NW_027254477.1:0-262500 GCF_044704955.1 Pristiophorus japonicus | reverse complement strand
GGGTCTCACACTGTGCCCCGGGGGTCTCAAACTGTGTCCTGGGGGGTCGGTCTCACGCTGTGCCCCGGGGGTCTCACACTGCGTCCCGGCGGAGGTCTCACGCTGTGTCCCGGGAGGGTCTCACATTGTGCCCCGTGGGGGGGGGGGGTCTTACACACTGTGTCCTGTCAGTCTCACACTGTACCCCGGGGGTCTCACACTGTCTCCCGTGGTCTCACACTGTACCCCGGTGGTCTCACACTGTGTCCCGGGGGTCTCACACTGTACCCCAAGGGGGGGTCTCAAACTGTGTCCAGGGGTCTCACACTGTACCCCGGGGGGTTCTCACACTGTGCCCCGGGGGTCTCACACTCTGTCACGGGGGTCTCACACTGTACCCCGGGGGTCTCACACTGTACCCCGGGGGGTCTCACACTGTACCCCGGGGGACTCACACTGTGCCCCGGGGGTCTCACACTCTACCCGGGGGGGTGTCTCACACTGTGTCCCGGGGGTCTCACACTGTACCCCAGGGGTCTCACACTGTGTCCCGGAGGTCTCACACTGTACCCCGGGGCGTGTCTCACACTTTGTCCTGGGGGTCTCACACTGTACCCCGGGGGTCTCACACTCTGTCCCGGGGGTCTCACACTGTACCTCGGGGGCCGCGGGGGTCTCACACTGTGTCCGTGGGTCTCACACTATACCCCGGGTGGGGGGTCTCACACTGTGTCCTGGGGGTCTCACACTGTACCCCGGGGGTCTCACACTGTACCCCGGGGGGGGGTCTCACACTGTGTCCCGGGGGTCTCACACTGTACCCCGGGGGGTCTCACACTGTGTCCTCGGGGTCTCACACTGTACACCGGGGGTCTCACACTGTACCCCTTGGGGGGGGGGGGTTTCACACTGTGCCCCGGGGGTCTCACACTGTGTCCTGGTGGGGGCGGTCTGACACTGTGCCACGGGGGTCTCACACTGCGTCCCGGGGGGAGTCTCACACTGTGTCCCGGGGGGTCTCACACTGTGTCCCGGGGGGGGGTCTCACACACTGTGTCCTGGCGCTCTCACACTGTACCCCGGGGGTCTCACACTTGTCCCGGGGTCTCACACTGTACCCCGGGGGTCTCACACTGTGTCCGGGGGTCTCACACTGTGCCTCGAGGGTCTCACACTCTGTCCCGAGGATCTCACACTGTACCCTGGGGAGTGTCTCACACTGTGTCCTGGGGTTCTCACACTCTGTCCAGGGGGTCTCACACTGTACCACGGGTGGGGGTCTCAAACTGTGTCCGGGCGTCTCACACTGTACCCCGCGGGGTTCTCACACTGTGCCCCGGGAGTCTCACACTCTGTCACGGGGGTCTCACACTGTGTCCCGGGGGGCGTCTCCCACTGTGTCCCGGGAGGTGTCTCACACTGTGCCCCGGGGGTCTCACACTGTGTCCCGGGGGGTGTCTCACACTGTGTCCCGTGGGTCTCACACTGTGCCCCGAAGGTCTCACACTGTGTCCGGGGGTTCTCACACTCTGCCCCGGGGGTCTCGCACTGTGTTCCGGGGGTCTCACACTGTACACCGGGAGGGTCTTACACTTTGTCCCGGGGGGGAGTCTCACACTGTGTCCCGGGGGTCTCACACTGTGTCCCGGGGGTCTCACACTGTGTCCCGGGGGGGGGTCTCACTATGTCCCGGGGGGGGTCTCACACTGTGTCCCGGGGGTCTCAAACTGTGTCCAGGGGTCTCACACAATGTCCCGGGGGGTCTCACATTGTGTCCGTGGGTCTCACACTGTGCCCCGGGGGGATCTTATACTTTGACCCGGGGGGGTCACACACTGTATCCCGGGGGTCTCACACTGTGTCCCGGGTGGGGAGGGGTCTCACACTCTGCCCCGGGGATCTCACACTATGTCCCGTGATGGGTCTCACACTGTGTCCCGGGGGTCTCACACTGTGCCCCGGGGGGGGCTCACACTGTACCCCGGGGGTCTCACACTGTGCCCCGGGGGGGGTCTCATACTGTGTCCCGGGGGGGGGAGTTCTCACACTGTACCCCGGGGGTCTCACACTGTGCCCCGGGGGGTGCGGGGTTCTCACACTTTGTCCGGGTGTCTCACACTGTACCCCAGGGGGGGTCTCAGACTGTGTCCGGGCGAATCACACTGTACCCCGGGTGAGGGTCTCACACTGTGTCCCGGGGGTCTCATACTGTATCCCGGGGGTCTCACACTGTGTCCTCGGGGTCTCACACTGTACCCCGGGGGTCCCACACTGCGTCCCGGGGGGGCTCTCACACTGTGTCCCGGTGGTCTCACACTGTGTCCGGGGGTCTCACACAATGTCCAGGGGGTCTCACACTGTACCCCGGGTGGGGTCTCACACTGTGCCCCGTCGATCTCACACTATGTCCCGGGGGGGTCTCATACTGTGTCCCGGGGGTCTCACACTGTGCCCCGGGAGGGGGTCTCACACTGTACCCCGGGGATCTCACACTGTGTCCCGGGGGTCTCACACTGTGCCCCGAGGAGGGTCTCACACTGTGTCCTGGGGGTCTCAAACTGTGCCCCGGGGGTCTCACACTGTACCCAGGGGGTCTCACACTGTACCCCGGGGGTCTCATACTGTGTCCCTGGGGTCTCAAACTGTGCCCCGGGGGTCTCACACTGTCTGTGGGTCTCACACTGTGCCACGGGGGTCTCACACTGTACCTGGCGGGGAGGGGGGTCTCACACTGTGTCCCGGGGGTCTCACACTGTGTCCGGGGGTCTCGCACTCTACCCCAGGGGGGGTCTAACACTGTGTCCCGGGGGTCTCACACTTTGTCCCGGGGGTCTCACTGTACCCCGGGGGTCTCACATTGTGTCCCGCGGTTTCACACTGTACCCCGGGGTGGTCTCACACTGTGTCCTGGGGGTCTCACACTGTACCCCGGGGGTCTCACAATGTGTCCCGGGGGTCTCACACTGTACCCCAGGAGGGGGTCTCACACTGTGTCCGGGGGTCTCACACTGTACCCCGGGGGTCTCACACTGTACCCCGGGGGGGTCTCACACCGTGTCCCGGGGGTCTCACACTGTACCCCGGGGGGAGGTCTTACACTGTGTCCTGGGGGTCTCACAATGTACCCCGGGGATCTCACACTGTGTCCCGGGGGTCTCACACTGTGTCCCGGGGGTGGTCTCACACTGTGTCCCGGGGGGAGGGGTCTCACACTGTGTCCCGGTGGTCTCACACTGTGTCCGGGGGTCTCACACAATGTCCCGGGGGACTCACACTGTATCCAGGGGTCTCACACTGTGTCTGGTGGTCTCACACTGTGCCGCAGGGGTCTCACACTGTGCACCGGCGGTGTCTCGCTCGGTGTCCCGGGGGAGTCGCACACTGTACACCGGTGGTCTCACACTGTGTCCGGGGGTCTCACACAATGTCCCGGGGGTCTCACACTGTGTCCGGGGGTCTCACACTGTACCCCGGGGGTCTCACACTGTACCCCGGGGGTCTCACACTGTGTGTCGGGGGTCTCACACTGTGCCCCGGGAGGGGGTCTCACACTGTACCCCGGGGATCTCACACTGTGTCCCGGGGGTCTCACACTGTGCCCCGAGGAGGGTCTCACACTGTGTCCTGGGGGTCTCACACTGTGCCCCGGGAGTCTCACACTGTATCCCGGGGGTCTCACACTCTGTCACGGGGGTCTCACACTGTATCCCGGTGGTCTCACACTGTACCCCGGGTGGGTCTCACACTGTGACCCGGGGGTCTCACACTGTACCCGGGGGGGCCTCACACTGTACCCCGGGGGGGGTCTCACACTGTACCCAGGGGTCTCACACTGTGTCCTCGGGGTCTCACACTGTACACCGGGGTTCTCACACTGTACCCCGGGGGGGGGGGTTCACACTGTGCCACGGGGGTCTCACACTGCGTCCCGGGGGGGGTCTCACACTGTGTCCCGGGGGGGTCTCACACTGTGTCCCGGGGGGGGTCTCACACACTGTGTCCTGGCGCTCTCACATTGTACCCCGGGGCTCTCACACTGTGTCCCGGGGTCTCACACTGTACCCCGGGGGTCTCACACTGTGTCCGGGGGTATCACACTGTACCCCGGGGGTCTCACACAATGTCCAGGGGATCTCACACTGTACCCCGGGGGGGGGGTCTCACACTGTGCCCCGTCGATCTCACACTATGTCCCGGGGGTCTCACACTATCCCGGGTGTCTCACACTGTACACCAGGGGTCTCACACTGTGCCCCGGGGGTCTCACACTGTGTCCCGGGTGTCTCACACTGTACCCCGGGGGTCTCACACTGTGCCCCGGGGGTCTCACACTGTACCCGGGGGGGCCTCACACTGTACCCCGGGGGGGGTCTCACACTGTACCCAGGGGTCTCACACTGTGTCCTCGGGGTCTCACACTGTACACCGGGGTTCTCACACTGTACCCCGGGGGGGGGGGTTCACACTGTGCCACGGGGGTCTCACACTGCGTCCCGGGGGGGGTCTCACACTGTGTCCCGGGGGGTCTCACACTGTGTCCCGGGGGGGGGTCTCACACACTGTGTCCTGGCGCTCTCACATTGTACCCCGGGGCTCTCACACTGTGTCCCGGGGTCTCACACTGTACCCCGGGGGTCTCACACTGTGTCCGGGGGTATCACACTGTACCCCGGGGGTCTCACACAATGTCCAGGGGATCTCACACTGTACCCCGGGGGGGGGGTCTCACACTGTGCCCCGTCGATCTCACACTATGTCCCGGGGGTCTCACACTGTGCCCCGAGGAGGGTCTCACACTGTGTCCTGGGGGTCTCACCCTGTGCCCCGGGGGTCTCACACTATCCCGGGTGTCTCACACTGTACACCAGGGGTCTCACACTGTGCCCCGGGGGTCTCACACTGTGTCCCGGGTGTCTCACACTGTACCCCGGGGGTCTCACACTGTGCCCCGGGGGTCTAACACTGTACCCCGGGGGTCGGTCTCACACTGTGTCCCGGGGGGATGAGGTCTCACACTGTACCCAGGGGGGCTCACACTGTATCAAGGGGGGAGGTCTCACACTGTGTCCCGGGGGTGGGGGTCTCACACTGTACCCCGGGGGTCTCATACTGTGTCCCGGGGGTCTCCCACTGTGCCCCGGGGGTCTCACACTGTACCCTGGCGGGGAGGGGGGTCTCACACTGTGTCCCGGGGGTCTCACACTGTGTCCGGGGGTCTCACACTGTACCCCAGGGGGGGTCTCAAACTTTGTCCCGGGGGTCTCACTGTACCCCGGGGGTCTCACATTGTGTCCCGCGGTTTCACACTGTACCCCAGGAGGGGGTCTCACAATGTGTCCCGGGGGTCTCACACTGTACCCCGGGGGTGTCTCACACTGTGTCCGGGGGTCTCACACTGTACCCCGGGGGGGGGGTCTCACACTGTGTCCTGGGGGTCTCACACTGTACCCCGGGGGTCTCACACTGTACCCCGGGGTGGGTCTCACACTGTGTCCCGGGGGTCTAACACTGTACCCCGGGGGTAGGTCTCACACTGTGTCCCGGGGGGTGAGGTCTTACACTTTACCCAGGGGGGCTCACACTGTATCAAGGGGGGAGGTCTCACACTGTGTCCCGGGATTGGGGGTCTCACACTGTATCCCGGGGGTCTCATACTGCGTCCCGGGGGTCTCACACTGTGCCCAGGGGGTCTCACAATGTGTCTGGGGATCTCACACTGTGCCCCGGGGGTCTCACACTGTACCCTGGCGGGGAGGGGGGTCTCACACTGTGTCCCGGGGGTCTCACACTGTGTCCGGGAGTCTCACACTGTACCCCAGGGGGGGTCTCACACTGTGTCCCGGGGATCTCACACTGTGTCCCGGGGGTCTCACTGTACCCCGGGGGTCTCACATTGTGTCCCGCGGTTTCACACTGTACCCCGGGGTGGTCTCACACTGTGTCCTGGGGGTCTCACACTGTACCCCGGGGGTCTCACAATGTGTCCCGGGGGTCTAACACTGTACCCCAGTAGGGGGTCTCACACTGTGTCCGGGGGTCTCACACTGTACCCCGGGGGGGTCTCACACTGTGTCCGGGGGTCTCACACTGTACCCCGGGGGGGGGGGGTCTCACACTGTGTCCTGGGGGTCTCACACTGTACCCCGGGGGTCCCACACTGTACCCCGGGGGGGGGTCTCACACTGTGTCCCGGGGGTCTCACACTGTACCCTGGCGGGGAGGGGGGTCTCACACTGTGTCCCGGGGGTCTCACACTGTGTCCGGGGGTCTCACACTGTACCCCAGGGGGGGTCTCACACTGTGTCCCGGGGGTCTCACACTGTGTCCCGGGGGTCTCACTGTACCCCGGGGGTCTCACATTGTGTCCCGTGGTTTCACACCGTACCCCGGGGTGGTCTCACACTGTGTCCTGTGGGTCTCACACTGTACCCCGGGGGTCTCACAATGTGTCCTGGGGGTCTCACACTGTACCCCAGGAGGGGGTCTCACAATGTGTCCGGGGGTCTCAAACTGTACCCCGGGGGGGGTCACACACTGTGTCCGGGGGTCTCACACTGTACCCCGGAGGGGGGGTCTCACACTGTGTCCTAGGGGTCTCACACTGTACCCCGGGGGTCTCACACTGTACCCCGGGGGGGGGGTCTCACACTGTGTCCCGGGGGTCTCACACTGTACCCCGGGGGGGTCTCACACTGTGTCCTGGGGGTCTCACAATGTACCCCGGGGATCTCACACTGTGTCCCGGGGGTCTCACACTGTGTCCCGGGGGTGGTCTCACACTGTGTCCCGGGGGGAGGGGTCTCACACTGTGTCCCGGTGGACTCACACTGTGTCCGGGGGTCTCACACAATGTCCCGGGGGTCTCACACTGTATCCAGGGGTCTCACACTGTGTCTGGTGGTCTCACACTGTGCCCCAGGGGTCTCACACTGTGCACCGGGGGGGTCTCGCTCGGTGTCCCGTGGGGGTCGCACACTGTACACTGGTGGTCTCACACCGTGTCCGGGGGTCTCACACAATGTCCCGGGGGTCTCACACTGTGTCCGGGGGTCTCACACTGTACCCCTGGGGCCTCACACTGTACCCCGGGGGTCTCACACTGTGTGCCGGGAGTCTCACACTGTGCCCCGGGAGGGGGTCTCACACTGTACCCCGGGGATCTCACACTGTGTCCCGGGGGTCTCACACTGTGCCCCGAGGAGGGTCTCACACTGTGTCCTGGGGGTCTCACACTGTGCCCCTGGGGTCTCACACTGTATCCCGGGGGTCTCACACTCTGTCACGAGGGTCTCACACTGTACCCCGGGGGTCTCACACTGTATCCCGGGGGGTCTCACACTGTACCCTGGGTGTCTCACACTGTGCCCCGGGGGTCTCACACTGTAGCCCGGGGGTCTCACACTGTACCCCGGGGGTCTCACACTGTGCCCCGGGGGTCTAACACTGTACCCCGGGGGTCGGTCTCACACTGTGTCCCGGGGGGGTGAGGTCTCACACTGTACCCAGGGGGGCTCACACTGTATCAAGGGGGGAGGTCTCACACTGTGTCCCGGGGGTGGGGGTCTCACACTGTACCCCGGGGGTCTCATACTGTGTCCCGGGGGTCTCCCACTGTGCCCCGGGGGTCTCACACTGTACCTTGGCGGGGATGGGGGTCTCACACTGTGTCCCGGGGGTCTCACACTGTGTCCGGGGGTCTCACACTGTACCCCAGGGGGGGTCTCAAACTGTGTCCCGGGGGTCTCACTGTACCCCGGGGGTCTCACATTGTGTCCCGCGGTTTCACACTGTACCCCAGGAGGGGGTCTCACAATGTGTCCCGGGGGTCTCACACTGTACCCCGGGAGGGGTCTCACACTGTGTCCGGGGGTCTCACACTGTACCCCGGGGGGGGGGTCTCACACTGTGTCCTGGGGGTCTCACACTGTACCCCGGGGGTCTCACACTGTACCCCGGGGTGGGTCTCACACTGTGTCCCGGGGGTCTAACACTGTACCCCGGGGGTAGGTCTCACACTGTGTCCCGGGGGGTGAGGTCTTACACTTTACCCAGGGGGGCTCACACTGTATCAAGGGGGGAGGTCTCACACTGTGTCCCGGGATTGGGGGTCTCACACTGTATCTCGGGGGTCTCATACTGCGTCCCGGGGGTCTCACACTGTGCCCAGGGGGTCTCACAATGTGTCTGGGGATCTCACACTGTGCCCCGGGGGTCTCACACTGTACCCTGGCGGGGAGGGGGGTCTCACACTGTGTCCCGGGGGTCTCACACTGTGTCCGGGAGTCTCACACTGTACCCCAGGGGGGGTCTCACACTGTGTCCCGGGGATCTCACACTGTGTCCCGGGGGTCTCACTGTACCCCGGGGGTCTCACATTGTGTCCCGCGGTTTCGCACTGTACCCCGGGGTGGTCTCACACTGTGTCCTGGGGGTCTCACACTGTACCCCGGGGGTCTCACAATGTGTCCCGGGGGTCTAACACTGTACCCCAGTAGGGGGTCTCACACTGTGTCCGGGGGTCTCACACTGTACCCCGGGGGGTCTCACACTGTGTCGGGGGGTCTCACACTGTACCCCGGGGGGGGGGGGGTCTCACACTGTGTCCTGGGGGTCTCACACTGTACCCCGGGGGTCCCACACTGTACCCCGGGGGGGGGTCTCACACTGTGTCCCGGGGGTCTCACACTGTACCCTGGCGGGGAGGGGGGTCTCACACTGTGTCCCGGGGGTCTCACACTGTGTCCAGGAGTCTCACACTGTGTCCCGGGGGTCTCACACTGTGTCCTGTGGGTCTCACACTGTACCCCGGGGGTCTCACAATGTGTCCCGGGGGTCTCACACTGTACCCCAGGAGGGGATCTCACACTGTGTCCGGGGGTCTCAAACTGTACCCCGGGGGGGGTCACACACTGTGTCCGGGGGTCTCACACTGTACCCCGGAGGGGGGGTCTCACACTGTGTCCTAGGGGTCTCACACTGTACCCCGGGGGTCTCACACTGTACCCCGGGGGGGGGGGGTCTCACACTGTGTCCCGGGGGTCTCACACTGTACCCCGGGGGGGGTCTCACACTGTGTCCTGGGGGTTTCACAATGTACCCCGGGGATCTCACACTGTGTCCCGGGGGTCTCACACTGTGTCCCGGGGGTGGTCTCACACTGTGTCCCGGGGGGAGGGGTCTCACACTGTGTCCCGGTGGACTCACACTGTGTCCGGGGGTCTCACACAATGTCCGGGGGTCTCACACTGTATCCAGGGGTCTCACACTGTGTCTGGTGGTCTCACACTGTGCCCCAGGGGTCTCACACTGTGCACCGGGGGGGTCTCGCTCGGTGTCCCGTGGGGGTCGCACACTGTACACTGGTGGTCTCACACCGTGTCCGTGGGTCTCACACAATGTCCCGGGGGTCTCACACTGTGTCCCGGGGTCTCACACTGTACCCCTGGGGCCTCACACTGTACCCCGGGGGTCTCACACTGTGTGCCGGGAGTCTCACACTGTGCCCCGGGAGGGGGTCTCACACTGTACCCCGGGGATCTCACACTGTGTCCCGGGGGTCTCACACTGTGCCCCGAGGAGGGTCTCACACTGTGTCCTGGGGGTCTCACACTGTGCCCCGGGGGTCTCACACTGTATCCCGGAGGTCTCACACTCTGTCACGGGGGTCTCTCACTGTACCCCGGGGGTCTCACACTGTACCCCGGGGGGTCTCACACTGTACCCCGGGGGTCTCACACTGTGCCCCGGGGGTCTCACACTGTAGCCCGGGGGTCTCACACTGTGTCCCGGGGGGGGTCTCACACTGTGTCCCGGGGGGGGTCTCACACACTGTGTCCTGGCGCTCTCACATTGTACCCCGGGGGTCTCACACTGTGTCCCGGGGTCTCACACTGTACCCCGGGGGTCTCACACAATGTCCAGGGGATCTCACACTGTACCCCGGGGGGGGGGGGGTCTCACACTATGCCCCGAGGAGGGTCTCACACTGTGTCCTGGGGGTCTCACACTGTGCCCCGGGGGTCTCACACTGTATCCCGGGCGTCTCACACTGTACACCAGGTGTCTCACACTGTGCCCCGGGGGTCTCACACTGTGTCCCGGGTGTCTGACACTGTACCCCGGGGGTCTCACACTGTGCCCCGGGGGTCTAACACTGTACACCGGGGGTAGGTCTCACACTGTGTCCCGGGGGGGTAAGTTCTCACACTGTACCCAGGCGGGCTCACACTGTATCAAGGGGGGAGGTCTCACACTGTGTCCCGGGGCTGGGGGTCTCACACTGTACCCCGGGGGTCTCATACTGTGTCCCGGGGGTCTCCCACTGTGCCCCGGGGGTCTCACACTGTACCCTGGCGGGGAGGGGGTCTCACACTGTGTCCCGGGGTCTCACACTGTGTCCGGGGGTCTCACACTGTACCCCAGGGGGGGTCTCACACTGTGTCCCGGGGGTCTCACTGTACCCCGGGGGTCTCACATTGTGTCCCGCGGTTTCACACTGTACCCCGGGGTGGTCTCACACTGTCTCCTGGGGGTCTCACACTGTACCCCGGGGGTCTCACAATATGTCCCGGGGGTCTCACACTGTACCCCAGGAGGGTGTCTCACACTGTGTCCGGGGGTCTCAAACTGTACCCCGGGGGGGGAGTCTCACACTGTGTCCTAGGGGTCTCACACTGTACCCCGGGGGTCTCATACTGTACCCCGGGGGGGGTCTCACACTGTGTCCCGGGGGTCTCACACTGTACCCCGGGGGGAGGGGTCTCACACTGTGTCCTGGGGGTCTCACAATGTATCCCGGGGATCTCACACTGTGTCCCGGGGGTCTCACACTGTGTCCCGGGGGTGGTCTCACACTGTGTCCCGGTGGGAGGGGTCTCACACTGTGTCCCGGTGGACTCACACTGTGTCCGGGGGTCTCACACAATGTCCCGGGGGTCTCACACTGTATCCAGGGGTCTCACACTGTGTCTGGTGGTCTCACACTGTGCCCCAGGGGTCTCACACTGTGCACCGGGGGTGTCTCGCTCGGTGTCCCGTGGGGGTCGCACACTGTACACCGGTGGTCTCACACCGTGTCCGGGGGGTCTCACACAATTTCCCGGGGGTCTCACACTTTGTCCGGGGGTCTCACACTGTACCCCTGGGGTCTCACACTGTACCCCGGGGGTCTCACACTGTGTGCCGGGAGTCTCACACTGTGCCCCGGGAGCGGGTCTCACACTGTACCCCGGGGATCTCACACTGTGTCCCGGGGGTCTCACACTGTTAACCGAGGAGGGTCTCACACTGTGTCCTGGGGGTCTCACACTGTGCCCAGGGGGTCTCACACTGTATCCCGGGGGTCTCACACTCTGTCACGGGGGTCTCACACTGTACCCCGGTGGTCTCACACTGTACACCGGGGGGGTCTCACACTGTACCCCGGGGGTCTCACACTGTGCCCCGGGGGTCTCACACTGTACCCAGGGGGGGTCTCACACTGTGTCCCGGGGGTCTCACACTGTACCCCAGGGGTCTCACTCTGTGTCCCGGAGGTCTCACACTGTACCCCGGGGGGTGTCTCACACTCTGTCCCGGGGGTCTCACACTGTACCTCGGGGGGCGCGGGGGTCTCACACTGTGTCCGTGGGTCTCACACTGTACCCCGGGAGAGGTCTCACACTGTGTCCGGGGGTCTCACACTATACCCCGGGTGGGGGGTCTCACACTGTGTCCTGGTGGTCTCACACTGTACCCCGGGGGTCTCACACTGTACCCCGGGGGGTCTCACACTGTGTCCTCGGGGTCTCACACTGTACACCGGGGGTCTCACACTGTACCCCGGGGGGGGGTCTCACATTGTGTCCCGGGGGTCTCACACTGTGCCCGGGGGGTCTCACACTGTGTCCTGGTGGTCTCACACTGTGTCCCGGGGGGGTCTCACTGTGTCCTGGGGGGGGGGGGTCTCACACTGTGTCCCGGGGGTCTCAAACTGTGTCCGGGGGTCTCACACAATGTCCCCGGGGGGTCTCACACTGTGTCCGGGGGTCTCACACTGTACCCCGGGGGGGTCTTACACTTTGTCCCGGGGGGGTCTCACACTGTACCCCGGGGGTCTCACTGTGTCCCGGGGGGGGGGTCTCACACTGTGCCCCGGGGATCTCACACTATGTCCCGGGATGGGTCTCACACTTTGTCCTGAGGTCTCACACTGTACCCGGGGGTCTCACACTGTGTCCCGGGGGTCTCACACTGTTCCCCGGGGGGCGCGGGGGTCTCACACTGTGTCCGGGTGTCTCACACTGTACCCCGGGGGGGGTCTCACACTGTGTCCGGGGGAATCACACTGTACCCCGGGTGGGGGTCTCACACTGTGTCCGGGTGTCTCACACTATACCCCGGGGGGGGTCTCACACTGTGCCCCGGGGGTCTCACACTGTGTCCTGGGGGGGCGGTCTCACACTGTGCCCCAGGGGTCTCACACTGCGTCCCGGGGTGGGTCTCACACTGTGTCCCAGGGGGGTCTCACACTGTGCCCCAGGGGGGGGGGTCTCACACACTGTGTCCTGGCGGTCTCACACTGTACCCCGGAGGTCTCACACTGTCTCCCGGGATCTCACACTGTACCCCGGGGGTCTCACACTGTGTCCCGGGGGTCTCACACTCTGTCACGGGGGTCTCACACTGTAACCCGGGGGTCTCACACTGTACCCGGGGGGGTCTCACACTGTACCCCGGGGGGTCTCACACTGTGCCCCGGGGGTCTCACACTGTACCCGGGGGTGGGTTCTCACACTGTGTCCCGGGGGTCTCACACTGTACCCCAGGGGTCTCACACCGTGTCCCGGAGATCTCACACTGTACCACGGGGTGTGCGGGGGTCTCACACTGTGTCCGTGGGTCTCACACTATTCCCCGGGTGTGGTCTCACACTGTGTCCGGGGGTCTCACACTATACCCCGGGTGGGGGGTCTCACACTGTATCCTGGGGGTCTCACACTGTACCCCGGGTGTCTCACACTGTAACCCGAGGGGGGGTCTCACACTGTGTCCCGGGGGTCTCACACTGTACCCCGGGGGGTCTCACACTGTGTCCTCGGGGTCTCACACTGTACCCAGGGGGTCTCACACTGTACCCCGGGGGGGGTTTCAATCTGTGCCCCGGGGGTCTTACACTGTGTCCTGGTGGGGGCGGCCTCACACTGTGCCCCGGGGGTCTCACACTGCGTCCCGGGGGGGGTCTCACACTGTGTCCCGGGGGGGTCTCACACTGTGTCCCGGGGGCGGTTCTCACACACTGTGTCCTGGCGGTCTCACACTGTACCTTGGGGGTCTCACATTGTGTCCCGAGGTCTCACACTGTACCCCGGGGGTCTCACACTGTGTCCGGGAGTCTCACACTGTACCTCGGGAGGGGGTCTCACACTGTACCCCGGGGGGTTCTCAGACTGTGCCCCGGGGGTCTCACACTCTGTCCCGGGGGTCTCACACTGTACCCCGGGGAGTGTCTCACACTGTTTCCCGGGGGTCTCACACTGTGCCCCGGGGGGGGGGGGTCTCACACTGTGTCCCGGGTTCTCACACAATGTCCCGCTGGTCTCACACTGTGTCCGGGGGTCTCACACAATGTCCCGGGGGTCTCACACAATGTCCCGGGGGTCTCACACTGTGTCCCAGGGGGGTCTCACTCTGTGTCCCGGGGGTCTCGCACTGTGCCCCTGGGGGGGGGGTATCTCACACTGTGTCCCGGGGGTCTCACAATGTGCCCGGGGGGTCTCACACTGTGCCCCGGGGGTAGGTCTCACACTGTGTCCCGGGGTGGGTGAGGTCTCACACTGTACCCAGGGGGGCTCACACTGTATCAAGGGGGGAGGTCTCACACTGTGTCCCGGGGGTCTCACACTGTACCCCGGGGGGTCTCACACTGTGTCCTCGGGGTCTCGCACTGTACACCGGGGGTCTCACACTGTACCCCGCGGGGGTGGTTTCACACTGTGCCCCGGGGGTCTCACACTGTGTCCGGGTGGGGGCGGTCTCACACTGTGCCCCGGGGGTCTCACACTGCGTCCCGGGGGGGGTCTCACACTGTGTCCCGGGGGGGTCTCACACTGTGTCCCGGGGGACGGTTTCTCACACACTGTGTCCTGGCGCTCTCACACTGTACCCCGGGCGTCTCACACTGTGTCCCGGGGTCTCACACTGTACCCCGGGGGTCTCACACTGTGTCCGGGGGACTCACACTGTGCCCCGGGGGTCTCACACTCTGTCCCGGGGATCTCACACTGTACCCTGGGGAGTGTCTCACACTGTGTCCTGGGGGTCTCACACTGTGTCCAGGGGGTCTCACACTGTACCCCGGGGGGGGGTCTCAAACTGTGTCCGGGGGTCTCACACTGTACCCCGGGGGGTTCTCACACTGTGCCCCGGGGGTCTCACACTCTGTCCCGGGGGTCTCACACTGTACCCCGGGGAGTGTCTCACACTGTGTCCTGGGGGTCTCACACTGTGTCCAGGGGTCTCACACTGTACCCCGGGTGGCGTGTCTCAAACTGTGTCCGGGGGTCTCACACTTTACCCCGGGGGGTTCTCACACTGTGCCCCGGGGGTCTCACGCAATGTCCCGGGGGTCTCACACTGTGTCCGGGGATGTCACACTGTGCCCCGGGGATCTCAAACTGTGCCCCAAGGGGGGTCTCACACGGTGTCCCGGGGGGGATCTCTTACTGTACCCGGGGGTCTCACTCTGTGTCCCGGGGGTCTCACACTGTGCCCGGGGGGTCTCACGCTGTGTCCCGGGGGGGGGGGGGTCTCACACTGTGTCCCGGGTTCTCACACAATGTCCCGCTGGTCTCACACTGTGTCCGGGGGTCTCACACAATGTCCCGGGGGTCTCACACAATGTCCCGGGGGTCTCTCACACTGTGTCCCAGGGGGTTCTCACACTGTGTCCCGGGGGTCTCGCACTGTGCCCCTGGGGGGGGGGTGTCTCACACTGTGTCCCGGGGGTCTCACAATGTGCCCGGGGGTTTCACACTGTGTCCCGGGGGTCTCACACTGTGTCCCGGGGGGTCTCACACTGTGTCCCGGGGGGGGGGGGTCTCACACTGTGTCCCGGTGGTCTCACACTGTGTCCGGGGGTCTCACACAATGTCCAGGGGGTCTCACACTGTGCCCCGGGGGGGGGTCTCACACTGTGCCCCGTCGATCTCACACTATGTCCCGGGAGGGGTCTCACACTGTGTCCCGGGGGTCTCACACTGTGCCCCGGGAGGGGGTCTCACAGTGTACCCCCGGGATCTCACACTGTGTCCCGGGGGTCTCACACTGTGCCCCGAGGAGGGTCTCACACTGTGTCCTGGGGGTCTCACACTGTGCCCCGGGGGTCTCACACTGTATCCCGGGCGTCTCACACTGTGCCCCGCGGGTCTCACACTGTGTCCCGGGTGTCTCACACTGTACCCCGGGGTTCTCACACTGTGCCCCGTGGGTCTTACACTGTACCCCGGGGGTAGGTCTCACACTGTGTCCCGGGGGGGGTGAGGTCTCACACTGTACCCAGGGGGGCTCACACTGTATCAAGGGGGGAGGTCTCACACTGTGTCCCGGGGGTCTCACACTGTACCCCGGGGGGTCTCACACTGTGTCCTCGGGGTCTCGCACTGTACACCGGGGGTCTCACACTGTACCCCGGGGGGGGGGGGTTTCACACTGTGCCCCGGGGGTCTCACACTGTGTCCGGGTCGGGGCGGTCTCACACTGTGCCCCGGGGGTCTCACACTGTGTCCCGGGGGGGTCTCACACTGTGCCCCAGGGGGGGGTCTCACACACTGTGTCCTGGCGGTCTCACACTGTACCCCGGAGGTCTCACACTGTCTCCCGGGGTCTCACACTGTACCCCGGGGGTCTCACACTGTGTCCCGGGGGTCTCACACTGTGCCCCGGGGGTCTCACACTCTGTCCCGGGGATCTCACACTGTACCCTGGGGACTGTCTCACACTGTGTCCTGGGGGTCTCACACTGTGCCCAGGGGGTCTCACACTGTATCCTGGGCGTCTCACACTGTGCCCCGCGGGTCTCACACTGTGTCCCGGGTGTCTCACACTGTACCCCGGGGGGTTCTCACACTGTGCCCCGGGGGTCTAACACTGTACCCCGGGGGTAGGTCTCACACTGCGTCCCGGGGTGGGTCTCACACTGTGTCCCAGGGGGGTCTCACACTGTGCCCCAGGGGGGGGGGGTCTCACACACTGTGTCCTGGCGGTCTCACACTGTACCCCGGAGGTCTCACACTGTCTCCCGGGATCTCACACTGTACCCCGGGGGTCTCACACTGTGTCCCGGGGGTCTCACACTGTGCCCCGGGGGGGGTCTGAAACTGTGTCCAGGGGTCTCACACTGTACCCCGGGGGGTTCTCACACTGTGCCCCGGGGGTCTCACACTCTGTCACGGGGGTCTCACACTGTAACCCGGGGGTCTCACACTGTACCCGGGGGGGTCTCACACTGTACCCCGGGGGGTCTCACACTGTGCCCCGGGGGTCTCACACTGTACCCGGGGGTGGGTTCTCACACTGTGTCCCGGGGGTCTCACACTGTACCCCAGGGGTCTCACACCGTGTCCCGGAGATCTCACACTGTACCACGGGGTGTGCGGGGGTCTCACACTGTGTCCGTGGGTCTCACACTATTCCCCGGGTGTGGTCTCACACTGTGTCCGGGGGTCTCACACTATACCCCGGGTGGGGGGTCTCACACTGTGTCCTGGGGGTCTCACACTGTACCCCGGGTGTCTCACACTGTAACCCGAGGGGGGGTCTCACACTGTGTCCCGGGGGTCTCACACTGTACCCCGGGGGGTCTCACACTGTGTCCTCGGGGTCTCACACTGTACCCAGGGGGTCTCACACTGTACCCCGGGGGGGGTTTCAATCTGTGCCCCGGGGGTCTTACACTGTGTCCTGGTGGGGGCGGCCTCACACTGTGCCCCGGGGGTCTCACACTGCGTCCCGGGGGGGGTCTCACACTGTGTCCCGGGGGGGTCTCACACTGTGTCCCGGGGGCGGTTCTCACACACTGTGTCCTGGCGGTCTCACACTGTACCTTGGGGGTCTCACATTGTGTCCCGAGGTCTCACACTGTACCCCGGGGGTCTCACACTGTGTCCGGGAGTCTCACACTGTACCTCGGGAGGGGGTCTCACACTGTACCCCGGGGGGTTCTCAGACTGTGCCCCGGGGGTCTCACACTCTGTCCCGGGGGTCTCACACTGTACCCCGGGGAGTGTCTCACACTGTTTCCCGGGGGTCTCACACTGTGCCCCGGGGGGGGGGGGTCTCACACTGTGTCCCGGGTTCTCACACAATGTCCCGCTGGTCTCACACTGTGTCCGGGGGTCTCACACAATGTCCCGGGGGTCTCACACAATGTCCCGGGGGTCTCACACTGTGTCCCAGGGGGGTCTCACTCTGTGTCCCGGGGGTCTCGCACTGTGCCCCTGGGGGGGGGGTATCTCACACTGTGTCCCGGGGGTCTCACAATGTGCCCGGGGGGTCTCACACTGTGCCCCGGGGGTAGGTCTCACACTGTGTCCCGGGGTGGGTGAGGTCTCACACTGTACCCAGGGGGGCTCACACTGTATCAAGGGGGGAGGTCTCACACTGTGTCCCGGGGGTCTCACACTGTACCCCGGGGGGTCTCACACTGTGTCCTCGGGGTCTCGCACTGTACACCGGGGGTCTCACACTGTACCCCGCGGGGGTGGTTTCACACTGTGCCCCGGGGGTCTCACACTGTGTCCGGGTGGGGGCGGTCTCACACTGTGCCCCGGGGGTCTCACACTGCGTCCCGGGGGGGGTCTCACACTGTGTCCCGGGGGGGTCTCACACTGTGTCCCGGGGGACGGTTTCTCACACACTGTGTCCTGGCGCTCTCACACTGTACCCCGGGCGTCTCACACTGTGTCCCGGGGTCTCACACTGTACCCCGGGGGTCTCACACTGTGTCCGGGGGACTCACACTGTGCCCCGGGGGTCTCACACTCTGTCCCGGGGATCTCACACTGTACCCTGGGGAGTGTCTCACACTGTGTCCTGGGGGTCTCACACTGTGTCCAGGGGGTCTCACACTGTACCCCGGGGGGAGGTCTCAAACTGTGTCCGGGGGTCTCACACTGTACCCCGGGGGGTTCTCACACTGTGCCCCGGGGGTCTCACACTCTGTCCCGGGGGTCTCACACTGTACCCCGGGGAGTGTCTCACACTGTGTCCTGGGGGTCTCACACTGTGTCCAGGGGTCTCACACTGTACCCCGGGTGGCGTGTCTCAAACTGTGTCCGGGGGTCTCACACTTTACCCCGGGGGGTTCTCACACTGTGCCCCGGGGGTCTCACGCAATGTCCCGGGGGTCTCACACTGTGTCCGGGGATGTCACACTGTGCCCCGGGGATCTCAAACTGTGCCCCAAGGGGGGTCTCACACGGTGTCCCGGGGGGGATCTCTTACTGTACCCCGGGGGTCTCACTCTGTGTCCCGGGGGTCTCACACTGTGCCCGGGGGGTCTCACGCTGTGTCCCGGGGGGGGGGGGTCTCACACTGTGTCCCGGGTTCTCACACAATGTCCCGCTGGTCTCACACTGTGTCCGGGGGTCTCACACAATGTCCCGGGGGTCTCACACAATGTCCCGGGGGTCTCTCACACTGTGTCCCAGGGGGTTCTCACACTGTGTCCCGGGGGTCTCGCACTGTGCCCCTGGGGGGGGGGGTGTCTCACACTGTGTCCCGGGGGTCTCACAATGTGCCCGGGGGTTTCACACTGTGTCCCGGGGGTCTCACACTGTGTCCCGGGGGGTCTCACACTGTGTCCCGGGGGGGGGGGGTCTCACACTGTGTCCCGGTGGTCTCACACTGTGTCCGGGGGTCTCACACAATGTCCAGGGGGTCTCACACTGTGCCCCGGGGGGGGGGTCTCACACTGTGCCCCGTCGATCTCACACTATGTCCCGGGAGGGGTCTCACACTGTGTCCCGGGGGTCTCACACTGTGCCCCGGGAGGGGGTCTCACAGTGTACCCCCGGGATCTCACACTGTGTCCCGGGGGTCTCACACTGTGCCCCGAGGAGGGTCTCACACTGTGTCCTGGGGGTCTCACACTGTGCCCCGGGGGTCTCACACTGTATCCCGGGCGTCTCACACTGTGCCCCGCGGGTCTCACACTGTGTCCCGGGTGTCTCACACTGTACCCCGGGGTTCTCACACTGTGCCCCGTGGGTCTTACACTGTACCCCGGGGGTAGGTCTCACACTGTGTCCCGGGGGGGGTGAGGTCTCACACTGTACCCAGGGGGGCTCACACTGTATCAAGGGGGGAGGTCTCACACTGTGTCCCGGGGGTCTCACACTGTACCCCGGGGGGTCTCACACTGTGTCCTCGGGGTCTCGCACTGTACACCGGGGGTCTCACACTGTACCCCGGGGGGGGGGGGTTTCACACTGTGCCCCGGGGGTCTCACACTGTGTCCGGGTCGGGGCGGTCTCACACTGTGCCCCGGGGGTCTCACACTGCGTCCCGGGGGGGGTCTCACACTGTGTCCCGGGGGGGTCTCACACTGTGCCCCAGGGGGGGGTCTCACACACTGTGTCCTGGCGGTCTCACACTGTACCCCGGAGGTCTCACACTGTCTCCCGGGGTCTCACACTGTACCCCGGGGGTCTCACACTGTGTCCCGGGGGTCTCACACTGTGCCCCGGGGGTCTCACACTCTGTCCCGGGGATCTCACACTGTACCCTGGGGACTGTCTCACACTGTGTCCTGGGGGTCTCACACTGTGCCCAGGGGGTCTCACACTGTATCCTGGGCGTCTCACACTGTGCCCCGCGGGTCTCACACTGTGTCCCGGGTGTCTCACACTGTACCCCGGGGGGTTCTCACACTGTGCCCCGGGGGTCTAACACTGTGTCCTCGGGGTCTCGCACTGTACACCGGGCGTCTCACACTGTACCCCGGGGGGGGGGGGGGTTCACACTGTGCCCCGGGGGTCTCACACTGCGTCCCGGGGGGGGTCTCACACTGTGTCCCGGGGGGGTCTCACACTGTGTCCCTGGGGGGTGTCTCACACACTGTGTCCTGGCGCTCTCACACTGTACCCCGGGGGTCTCACACTGTGTCCCGGGGTCTCACACTGTACCCCGGGGGGTCTCAAACTGTGTCCAGGGGTCTCACACTGTACCCCGGGGGGTTCTCACACTGTGCCCCGGGGGTCTCACACTGTACCCCGGGGGGGTCTCACACGTTACCGCGGGGGGTCTCACACTGTGCACCGGGGGTCTCACACTTTACCCTGGGGGGGGGTCTCACACTGTGTCCCGGGGGTCTCACACTGTACCCCAGGGGTCTCACACCGTGTCCCGGAGATCTCACACTGTACCACGGGGGGTGCGGGGGTTTCACACTGTGTCCTGGGGGTCTCACACTGTACCCCGGGTGTCTCACACTGTACCCCGAGGGGGGGGGTCTCACACTGTGTCCCGGGGGTCTCACACTGTACCCCGGGAAGTCTCACACTGTGTCCTCAGGGTCTCACACTGTACCCCGGGGGTCTCACACTGTACCCCGGGTAGGGGGTTTCACACTGTGCCCCGGGGGTCTCACACTGTGTCCTGGTGGGGGCGGTTTCACACTGTGCCCCGGGGGCCTCACACTGCGTCCCGGGCGGGTCTCACACTGTGTCCCTGGGGGGTCTCACACTGTGTCCCGGGGGCGGGTCTCACACACTGTGTCCTGGCGGTCTCACACTGTACCCTGGGGGTCTCACACTGTGTCCCGAGGTCTCACACTGTACCCCGAGGGGGGGGTCTCACACTGTGTCCCGGGGGTCTCACACTGTACCCCGGGGGGTCTCACACTGTGTCCTCGGGGTCTCACACTGTACCCCGGGGGTCTCATACTGTACCCCGGGAGGGGGTCTCACACTGTGTCCAGGGGTCTCACACTGTACCCCGGGGGGTTCTCACACTGTGCCCCGGGGGTCTCACACTGTGTTCCGGGGGTCTCACACTGTGTCCCGGGAGGGTCTCACTGTCCCGGGGGGGGGGGTCTCATACTGTGTCCCGGGGGTCTCAAACTGTGTCCGGGGGTCTCACACAATGTCCCCGGGGGGTCTCACACTGTGTCCGGGGGTCTCACACTGTACCCCGGGGGGGTCTTACACTTTATCCCGGGGGGGGGGGTCTCACACTGTACCCCGGGGGTCTCATACTGTGTCCCGGGGGCGGGGGGTCTCACACTGTGCCCCGGGGATCTCACATTGTATCCCGGGATGGGTCTCACACTGTGTCCCGGGGGTCTCACACTGTGCCCCGGGGGGGGGGTCTCACACTGTACCCCGGGGGTCTCACACTGTGCCCCGGGGGGGGTCTCATACTGTGTCCCGGGAGGGGGAATTCTCACACTGTACCCCGGGGATCTCACACTGTGCCCCGGGGGTCTCACACTGTACCCCGGGGGGGTGTCTCACACTTTGTCCTGGGGGTCTCACACTGTACCCCGGGGGTCTCACACTGTGTCCCGGGGGTCTCACACTGTACCCCGGGGGGCGCGGGGGTCTCACACTGTGTCCGGGTGTCTCACACTGTACCCCGGGGGGGGTCTCACACTGTGTCCGAGGGAATCACACTGTACCCCGGGTGGGGGTCTCACAATGTGTCCCGGGGGTCTCACACTGTACCCCGGGGGTCTCACACTGTGCCCCGGGGGGGGTCTCATACTGTGTCCCGGGGGGGGGGAATTCTCACACTGTATCCCGGGGGTCTCACACTGTGCCCCGGGGGTCTCACACTGTACCCCGGGGGGGTGTCTCACACTTGGTCCTGGGGGTCTCACACTGTACCCCGGGGGTCTCACACTGTGTCCCGGGGGTCTCACACTGTACCCCGGGGGGCGCGGGGGTCTCACACTGTGTCCGGGTGTCTCACACTGTACCCCGGGGGGGGGTCTCACACTGTGTCCGGGGGAATCACACTGTACCCCGGGTGGGGGTCTCACAATGTGTCCCGGGGGTCTCACACTGTACCCCGGGGGTCTCACACTGTGTACTCGGGGTCTCACACTGTACCCCGGGGGTCTCACACTGTACCCCGGGGGGGTCTCACACTGTACCCCGGGGGTGGGGTCTCACACTGTGCCCCGGGGGTCTCACACTGTGTCCTGGGGGGGGCGGTCTCACACTGTGCCCCGGGGGTCTCACACTGCGTCCCGGGGTGGGTCTCACACAGTGTTCCGGGAGGGTCTCACACTGTGCCCCAGGGGGGGGTATCACACACTGTGTCCTGGCGGTCTCACACTGTACCCCGGAGGTCTCACACTGTCTCCCGGGGTCTCACACTGTACCCCGGGGGTCTCACACTGTGTCCCGGGGGTCTCACTCTGTGCCCCGGGGGGATCTCAAACTGTGTCCAGGGGTCTCACACTGTACCCCGGGGGGTTCTCACACTGTGCCCCGGGGATCTCACACTTTTCCCTGGGGGGGGGGGTCTCACACTGTGTCCCGGGGGTCTCACACTGTGTCCGGGGGTCTCACACTGTGTCCCGGGGGTCTCACACTCTGTCCCGGGGATCTCACACTGTACCCTGGGGAGTGTCTCACACTGTGTCCTGGGTATCTCACACTGTGCCCAGGGGGTCTCACACTGTATCCCGGGCGTCTCACACTGTGCCCCGCGGGTCTCACACTGTGTCCCGGGTGTCTCACACTGTACCCCGGGGTTCTCACACTGTGCCCCGGGGGTCTAACACTGTACCCCGGGGGTAGGTCTCACACTGTGTCCCGGGGGGGGTGAGGTCTCACACTGTACCCAGGGGGGCTCACACTGTATCAAGGGGGGAGGTCTGACACTGTGTCCCGGGGGTCTCACACTGTACCCCGGGGGGTCTCACACTGTGTCCTCGGGGTCTCGCACTGTACACCGGGGGTCTCACACTGTACCCCGGGGGGGGGGGTTCACACTGTGCCCCGGGGGTCTCACACTGTGTCCGGGTGGGGGCGGTCTCACACTGTGCCCCGGGGGTCTCACACTGCGTCCCGGGGGGGGTCTCACACTGTGTCCCGGGGGGGTCTCACACTGTGTCCCTGGGGGTTGTCTCACACACTGTGTCCTGGCGCTCTCACACTGTACCCCGGGGGTCTCACACTGTGTCCCGGGGTCTCACACTGTACCCCGGGGGTCTCACACTGTGTACGGGGGTCTCACACTGTGCCCCTGGGGTCTCACACTCTGTCCCGGGGATCTCACACTGTACCCTGGGGAGTGTCTCACACTGTGTCCTGGGGGTCTCACACTGTGCCCAGGGGGTCTCACACTGTACCCCGGGGGGGGTCTCAAACTGTGTCCGGGGGTCTCACACTGTACCCCGGGGGGTTCTCACACTGTGCCCCGGGAGTCTCACACTCTGTCACGGGGGTCTCACACTGTACCCCGGGGGGTGTCTCACACTGTGTCCTGGGGATCTCACAATGTACCCCTGGGATTCTCACACTGTGTCCCGGAGGTCTCACACTGAGTCCCGGGGGGGAGTCTCCCACTGTGTCCCGGGAGGGGTCTCACACTGTGTCCCGGCGGTCTCACACTGCGGCCCGGGGGGGGGGGGTCTCACACTGTGCCCCGGGGGTCTCACACTGTGTCCCGGGGGGGTCTCACACTGTGACCCGTGGGTCTCACACTGTGTCCCGGGGGGCGTCTCACACTGTGACCCGTGGGTCTCACACTGTGCCCCGAAGGTCTCACACTGTGTCCGGGGGTTCTCACACTGTGCTTCGGGGGTCTCGCACTGTGTTCCGGGGGTCTCACACTGTACACCGGGAGGGTCTTACACTTTGTCCCGGGGGGGAGTCTCACACTGTGTCCCGGGGGTCTCACACTGTGGCCCGGGGGGGGTCTCACATTGTGTCCCGGGGGTCTCACAGTGTGCCCGGGGGTCTCACACTGTGTCCCGGGGGTCTCACACTGTGTCCCGGGAGGGTCTCACTGTGTCCCGGGGGGGGGTCTCATACTGTGTCCCGGGGGTCTCAAACTGTGTCCGGGGGTCTCACACAATGTCCCCGGGGGGTCTCACACTGTGTCCGGGGGTCTCACACTGTACCCCGGGGGGGTCTTACACTTTATCCCGGGGGGGTCTCACACTGTACCCCGGGGGTCTCACACTGTGTCCCGGGGGGGGGGGTCTCACACTGTGCCCCGGGGATCTCACATTATATCCCGGGATGGGTCTCACACTGTGTCCCGGGGGTCTCACACTGTGCCCCGGGGGGGGGGTCTCACACTGTACCCCGGGGGTCTCACACTGTGCCCCGGGGGGGGTCTCATACTGTGTCCCGGGGGGGGGAGTTCTCACACTGTACCCCGGGGGTCTCACACTGTGCCCCGGGGGTCTCACACAGTACCCCGGGGGGGTGTCTCACACTTTGTCCTGGGGGTCTCACACTGCACCCCGGGGGTCTCACACTGTGTCCCGGGGGTCTCACACTGTACCCCGGGGGGCGCGGGGGTCTCACACTGTGTCCGGGTGTCTCACACTGTACCCCGGGGGGGGGTCTCACACTGTGTCCGGGGGAATCACACTGTACCCCGGGCGGGGGTCTCACAATGTGTCCCGGGGGTCTCACACTGTACCCCGGGGGTCTCACACTGTGTACTCGGGGTCTCACACTGTACCCCGGGGGTCTCACACTGTACCCCGGGGGGGGGGTCTCACACTGTGCCCCGGGGGTCTCACACTGTATCCTGGGGGGGGCGGTCTCACACTGTGCCCCGGGGGTCTCACACTGCGTCCCGGGGTGGGTCTCACACAGTGTCCCGGGAGGGTCTCACACTGTGCCCCAGGGGGGGGTCTCACACACTGTGTCCTGGCGGTCTCACACTGTACCCCGGAGGTCTCACACTGTCTCCCGGGGTCTCACACTCTACCCCGGGGGTCTCACACTGTGTCCCGGGGGTCTCACACTCTGCCCCGGGGGGGTCTCAAACTGTGTCCAGGGGTCTCACACTGTACCCCGGGGGGTTCTCACACTGTGCCCCGGGGGTCTCACACTGTACCCCGGGGGGGTCTCACACGTTACCCCGGGGGGTCTCACACTGTGCCCGGGGGGTCTCACACTTTACCCTGGGGGGGGTCTCACACTGTGTCCCGGGGGTCTCACACTGTACCCCAGGGGTCTCACACCGTGTCCCGGAGATCTCACACTGTACCACGGGGGGTGCGGGGGTTTCACACTGTGTCCTGGGGGTCTCACACTGTACCACGGGTGTCTCACACTGTACCCCGAGGGGGGGGGTCTCACACTGTGTCCCGGGGGTCTCACACTGTACCCCGGGGGGTCTCACACTGTGTCCTCAGGGTCTCACACTGTACCCCGGGGGTCTCACACTGTACCCCGGGTAGGGGGTTTCACACTGTGCCCCGGGGGTCTCACACTGTGTCCTGGTGGGGGCGGTCTCACACTGTGCCCCGGGGGCCTCACACTGCGTCCCGGGGGGGTCTCACACTGTGTCCCTGGGGGTCTCACACTGTGTCCCGGGGGCGGGTCTCACACATTGTGTCCTGGCGGTATCACACTGTACCCTGGGGGTCTCACACTGTGTCCCGAGGTCCCACACTGTACCCCGAGGGGGGGGTCTCACACTGTGTCCCGGGGGTCTCACACTGTACCCCGGGGGGTCTCACACTGTGTCCTCGGGGTCTCACACTGTACCCCGGGGGTCTCATACTGTACCCCGGGAGGGGGTCTCACACTGTGTCCAGGGGTCTCACACTGTACCCCGGGGGGTTCTCACACTGTGCCCCGGGGGTCTCACACTGTGTCCCGGGGGTCTCACACTGTGTCCCGGGAGGGTCTCACTGTGTCCCGGGGGGGGGGGGTCTCATAATGTGTCCCGGGGGTCTCAAACTGTGTCCGGGGGTCTCACACAATGTCCCCGGGGGGTCTCACACTGTGTCCGGGGGTCTCACACTGTACCCCGGGGGGTCTTACACTTTATCCCGGGGGGGGGTCTCACACTGTACCCCGGGGGTCTCACACTGTGTCCCGGGGGGGGGGGGGGTCTCACACTGTGCCCCGGGGATCTCACATTATATCCCGGGATGGGTCTCACACTGTGTCCCGGGGGTCTCACACTGTGCCCCGGGGGGGGGTCTCACACTGTACCCCGGAGGTCTCACACTGTGCCCCGGGGGGGGTCTCATACTGTGTCCCGGGGGGGGAATTCTCACACTGTACCCCGGGGGTCTCACACTGTGCCCCGGGGGTCTCACACTGTACCCCGGGGGGGTGTCTCACACTTTGTCCTGGGGGTCTCACACTGTACCCTGGGGGTCTCACACTGTGTCCCGGGGGTCTCACACTGTACCCCGGGGGGCGCGGGGGTCTCACACTGTGTCCGGGTGTCTCACACTGTACCCCGGGGGGGGTCTCACACTGTGTCCGGGGGAGTCACACTGTACCCCGGGTGGGGGTCTCACAATGTGTCCCGGGGGTCTCACACTGTACCCCGGGGGTCTCACACTGTGCCCCGGGGGGGTCTCATACTGTGTCCCGGGGGGGGGAATTCTCACACTGTACCCCGGGGGTCTCACACTGTGCCCCGGGGGTCTCACACTGTACCCCGGGGGGGTGTCTCACACTTTGTCCTGGGGGTCTCACACTGTACCCCGGGGGTCTCACACTGTGTCCCGGGGGTCTCACACTGTACCCCGGGGGGCGCGGGGGTCTCACACTGTGTCCGGGTGTCTCACACTGTACCCGGGGGGGGTCTCACACTGTGTCCGGGGGAATCACACTGTACCCCGGGTGGGGGTCTCACAATGTGTCCCGGGGATCTCACACTGTACCCCGGGGGTCTCACACTGTGTACTCGGGGTCTCACACTGTACCCCGGGGGTCTCACACTGTACCCCGGGGGGGGCTCTCACACTGTACCCCGGGGGTGGGGTCTCACACTGTGCCCCGGGGGTCTCACACTGTGTCCTGGGGGGGGCGGTCTCACACTGTGCCCCGGGGGTCTCACACTGCGTCCCGGGGTGGGTCTCACACAGTGTCCCGGGAGGGTCTCACACTGTGCCCCAGGGGGGGGGTATCACACACTGTGTCCTGGCGGTCTCACACTGTACCCCGGAGGTCTCACACTGTCTCCCGGGGTCTCACACTGTACCCCGGGGGTCTCACACTGTGTCCCGGGGGTCTCACTCTGTGCCCCGGGGGGATCTCAAACTGTGTCCAGGGGTCTCACACTGTACCCCGGGGGGTTCTCACACTGTGCCCCGGGGGTCTCACACTTTACCCTGGGGGGGGGTCTCACACTGTGTCCCGGGGGTCTCACACTGTGTCCTGGGGGGTCGGTCTCACACTGTGCCCCGGGGGTCTCACACTGCGTCCCGGGGTGGGTCTCACACAGTGTCCCGGGAGGGTCTCACACTGTGCCCCAGGGGGGGGTCTCACACACTGTGTCCTGGCGGTCTCACACTGTACCCCGGGGGTCTCACACTCTGTCACGGGGGTCTCACATTGTACCCCGGGGGTCTCACACTGTACCCCGGGGGGGTCTCACACTTTACCCCGGGGGGTCTCACACTGTGCCCCGGGGGTCTCACACTTTACCCTGGGGGGGGGGGTCTCACACTGTGTCCCGGGGGTCTCACACTGTACCCCAGGGGTCTCACACCGTGTCCCGGAGATCTCACACTGTACCACGGGGGGTGCGGGGGTTTCACACTGTGTCCTGGGGGTCTCACACTGTACCCCGGGTGTCTCACACTGTACCCCGAGGGGGGGGTCTCACACTGTGTCCCGGGGGTCTCACACTGTACCCCGGGGGGTCTCACACTGTGTCCTCAGGGTCTCACACTGTACCCCGGGGGTCTCACACTGTACCCCGGGTAGGGGGTTTCACACTGTGCCCCGGGGGTCTCACACTGTGTCCTGGTGGGGGCGGTCTCACACTGTGCCCCGGGGGTCTCACACTGCGTCCCGGGGGGTCTCACACTGTGTCCCGGGGGGGTCTCACACTGTGTCCCGGGGGCGGGTCTCACACACTGTGTCCTGGCGGTCTCACACTGTACCCTGGGGGTCTCACACTGTGTCCCGAGGTCTCACACTGTACCCCGAGGGGGGGGTCTCACACTGTGTCCCGGGGGTCTCACACTGTACCCCGGGGGGTCTCACACTGTGTCCTCGGGGTCTCACACTGTACCCCGGGGGTCTCACACTGTACCCCGGGAGGGGGTCTCACACTGTGTCCAGGGGTCTCACACTGTACCCCGGGGGGTTCTCACACTGTGCCCCGGGGGTCTCACACTGTGTCCCGGGGGTCTCACACTGTACCCCGGGGAGTGTCTCACACTGTGTCCTGGGGGTCTCACACTGTGTCCAGGGGGTCTCACACTGTACCTCGGGAGGGGGGGGTCTCAAACTGTGTCCGGGGGTCTCACACTGTACCCCGGGGGGTTCTCACACTGTGTCCCGGGAGTCTCACACTCTGTCACGGGGCTCTCACACTGTACCCCGGGGAGAGTGTCACACTGTTTTCCGGTGGTCTCACACTGTGCCCCGGGGCGGGGGGGTCTCACACTGTGTCCCGGGTTCTCACACAATGTCCCGCTGGTCTCACACTGTCCGGGGGTCTCACACAATGTCCCGGGGGTCTCACACTGTGTCCCGGGGGTCTCACACTCTACCCCAGGGGGGGTCTCACACTGTGTCCCGGGGGGCTTGTCTCACACTGTGTCCCGGTGGTCTCACACTGTGTCCGGGGGTCTCACACAATGTCCAGGGGGTCTCACACTGTGCCCCGGGGGGGGGGGGGTCTCACACTGTGCCCCGTCGATCTCACACTATGTCCCGGGAGGGGTCTCAAACTGTGTCCCGGGGGTCTCACACTGTGCCCCGGGAGGGGGTCTCACAGTGTACCCCGGGGATCTCACACTGTGTCCCGGGGGTCTTACACTGAGCCCCGAGGAGGGTCTCACACTGTGTCCTGGGGGTCTCACACTATGCCCCGGGGGTCTCACACTGTATCCCGGGCGTCTCACACTGTGCCCCGGGCGTCTCACACAGTGTCCCGGGTGTCTCACACTGTACCCCGGGGGTCTCACACTGTGCCCCGGGGGTCTAACGCTGTACCCCGGTGATAGGTCTCACACTGTGTCCCGGGGGGGGTGAGGTCTCACACTGTACCCAGGGGGGCTCACACTGTATCAAGGGGGCAGGTCTCACACTGTGTCCCGGGGGTCTCACACTGTACCCCGGGGGGTCTCACACTGTGTCCTCGGGGTCTCGCACTGTACACCGGGGGTCTCACACTGTACCCCTGGGGGGGGGTTTCACACTGTGCCCCGGGGGTCTCACACTGTGTCCGGGTGGGGGCGGTCTCACACTGTGCCCCGGGGGTCTCACACTGCGTCCCGGCGGGGGTCTCACACTGTGTCCCGGGGGGGTCTCACACTGTGTCCCGGGGGGTTGTCTCACACACTGTGTCCTGGCGCTCTCACACTGTACCACGGGGGTCTCACACTGTGTCCCGGGGTCTCACACTGTACCCCGGGGGTCTCACACTGTGTCCGGGAGTCTCACACTGTGCCCTGGGGAGTGTCTCACACTGTGTCCTGGGGGTCTCACACTGTGTCCAGGGGGTCTCACATTGTATCCCGGGGGGGGAGTCTCAAACTGTGTCCGGGGGTCTCACACTGTACCCCGGGGGGTTCTCACACTGTGCCCCGGGGGTGGTCTCACACTGTGTCCGGGGCTCTCACACTATACCCCGGGTGGGGGGTCTCACACTGTGTCCTGGGGGTCTCACACTGTACCCCGGGTGTCTCACACTGTACCCCGGGGGGTCTCACACTGTGTCCTCGGGGTCTCACACTGTACCCCGGGGGTCTCACACTGTACCCCGGGGGGGGGTTTCACACTGTGCCCCCGGGGTCTCACACTGTGTCCTGGTGGGGGCGGTCTCACACTGTGCCCCGGGGGTCTCACACTGCGTCCCGGGGGGTCTCACACTGTGTCCCGGGGGGTCTCACACTGTGTCCCTGGGGCGGGTCTCACACACTGTGTCCTGGCGGTCTCACACTGTACCCTGGGGGTCTCACACTATGTCCCGAGGTCTCACACTGTACCCCGAGGGGGGGGTCTCACACTGTGTCCCGGGGGTCTCACACTGTACACCGGGGGGTCTCACACTGTGTCCTCGGGGTCTCACACTGTACCCCGGAGGTCTCACACTGTACCCCATGAGGGGGTCTCACACTGTGTCCAGGGGTCTCACACTGTACCCCGGGGGGTTCTCACACTGTGCCCCGGGGGTCTCACACTCTGTCCCGGGGGTCTCACACTGTACCCCGGGGAGTGTCTCACACTGTGTCCTGGGGGTCTCACACTGTGTCCAGGGGGTCTCACACTGTACCCCGGGTGGTGTGTCTCAAACTGTGTCCGGGGGTCTCACACTTTACCCCGGGGGGTTCTCACACTGTGCCCCGGGGGTCTCACGCAATGTCCCGGGGGTCTCACACTCTGTCCGGGGATGTCACACTGTGCCCCGGGGATCTCAAACTGTGCCCCAGGGGGGGTCTCACACGGTGTCCCGGGGGGGATCTCTTACTGTACCCCGGGGGTCTCACACTGTGTCCCGGGGGTCTCACACGGTGCCCGGGGGTTCTCACGCTGTGTCCCGGGAGGAGTCTCACACTGTTTCCCGGGGGTCTCACACTGTGCCCCGGTGGGGGGGGGGTCTCACACTGTGTCCCGGGTTCTCACACAATGTCCCGCTGGTCTCACACTGTGTCCAGGGGTCTCACACAAAGTCCCGGGGGTCTCACACAATGTCCCGGGGGTCTCGCACTGTGCCCCTGGGGGGGGGATGTGTCTCACACTGTGTCCCGGGGGTCTCACAATGTGCCCGGGGGGTCTCACACTGTGTCCCGGGGGTCTCACACTGTGTCCCGGGGGGTCTCACACTGTGTCCGGGGGTCTCACACAATGTCCAGGGGGTCTCACACTGTGCCCCGGGGGGGTCTCACACTGTGCCCCGTCGATCTCACACTATGTCCCGGGAGGGGTCTCACACTGTGTCCCGGGGGTCTCACACTGTGCCCCGGGAGGGGCTCTCACAGTGTACCCCGGGGATCTCACACTGTGTCCCGGGGGTCTCACACGGTCCCGCGAGGAGGGTCTCACACTGTGTCCTTGGGGTCTCACACTGTGCCCCCGGGGTCTCACACTGTATCCCGGGCGTCTCACACTGTGCCCCGGGGGTCTCACACTGTGTCCCGGGTGTCTCACACTGTACCCCCGGGGTCTCACACTGTGCCCCGGGGGTCTAAAACTGTACCCCGGGGGTAGGTCTCACACTGTGTCCCGGGGGGGTGAGGTCTCACACTGTACCCAGGGGGGCTCACACTGTATCAAGGGGGGAGGTCTCACACTGTGTCTCGGGGGTCTCACACTGTACCCCGGGGGGTCTCACACTGAGTCCTCGGGGTCTCGCACTGTACACCGGGGGTCTCACACTGTACCCCGGGGGGGGGTTTCACACTGTGCCCCGGGGGTCTCACACTGTGTCACGGGTGGGGGCGGTCTCACACTGTGCCCCGGGGGTCTCACACTGCGTCCCGGGGGGGGTCTCACACTGTGTCCCGGGGGGGTCTCACACTGTGTCCCGGGGGGGTGTCTCACACACTGTGTCCTGGCGCTCTCACACTGTACCCCGGGGGTCTCACACTGTGTCCCGGGGTCTCACACTGTACCCCGGGGGTCTCACACTGTGTCCGGGGGTCTCACACTGTGCCCCGGGGGTCTCACACTCTGTCCCGGGGATCTCACACTGTACCCTGGGGAGTGTCTCACACTGTGTCCTGGGGGTCTCACACTGTGTCCAGGGGGTCTCACACTGTACCCCGGGGGGGTCTCAAACTGTGTCCGGGGGTCTCACACTGTACCCCGGGGGGTTCTCACACTGTGCCCCGGGAGTCTCACACTCTGTCACGGGGGTCTCACACACTACCCCGGGGGGTGTCTCACACTGTGTCCTGGGGATCTCACAATGTACCCCTGGGATTCTCACACTGTGTCCCGGAGGTCTAACACTGAGTCCCGGGGGGGGGGGGTCTCCCACTGTGTCCCGGGAGGGGTCTCACACTGTGTCCCGGGGGTCTCACACTGCGGCCCGGGGGGGGGTCTCACACTGTGCCCCGGGGGTCTCACACTGTGTCCCGGGGGGCGTCTCACACTTTGACCCGTGGGTCTCACACTGTGCCCCGAAGGTCTCACACTGTGTACGGGGGTTCTCATACTGTGCCCCGGGGGTCTCGCACTGTGTTCCGGGGATCTCACACTGTACACCGGGAGGGTCTTACACTTTGTCCCTGGGGGGAGTCTCACACTGTGTCCCGGGGGTCTCACACTGTGGCCCATGGGGGGTCTCACATTGTGTCCCGGGGGTCTCACACTGTGCCCGGGGGGTCTCACACTGTGTCCCGGGGGTCTCACACTGTGTCCCGGGGGCTCTCACTGTGTCCCGGGGGGGGGGGGGTCTCATACTGTGTCCCGGGGGTCTCAAACTGTGTCCGGGGGTCTCACACAATGTCCCCGGGGGGTCTCACACTGTGTCCGGGGGTCTCACACTGTACCCCGGGGGGGTCTTACACTTTATCCCGGGGGGGGTCTCACACTGTACCCCGGGGGTCTCACACTGTGTCCCGGGGGGGGGTGTCTCACACTGTGTCCCGGGGTTCTCACACTGTGCCCCGGGGGGGGGGGTCTCACACAGTAACCCGGGGGTCTCACACTGTGCCCCGGGGGGTCTCATACTGTGTCCCGGGGGGGGGGAGTTCTCACACTGTACCCCGGGGGTCTCACACTGTGCCCCGGGGGTCTCACACTGTACCCCGGGGGGTGTCTCACACTTTGTCCTGGGGGTCTCACACTGTACCCCGGGGGTCTCACACTGTGTCCCGGGGGTCTCACACTGTACCCCGGGGGGCGCGGGGGTCTCACACTGTGTCCGGGTGTCTCACACTGTACCCCGGGGGGGGTCTCACACTGTGTCCGGGGGAATCACACTGTACCCCGGGTGGGGGTCTCACAATGTGTCCCGGGGGTCTCACACTGTACCCCGGGGGTCTCACACTGTGTACTCGGGGTCTCACACTGTACCCCAGGGGTCTCACACTGTACCCCGGGGGGGGGGGGGTCTCACACTGTGCCCCGGGGGTCTCACACTGTGCCCGGGGGGTCTCACACTGTGTCCCGGGGGTCTCACACTGTGTCCCGGGGGGGTCTCACTGTGCCCCGGGGGGGGTCTCATACTGTGTCCCGGGGGTCTCACACTGTGTCCCCGGGGGGTCTCACACTGTGTCCGGGGGTCTCACACTGTACCCCGGGGGGGTCTTACACTTTATCCCGGGGGGGGTCTCACACTGTACCCCGGGGGTCTCACACTGTGCCCCGTGGGGGGTCTCATACTGTGTCCCGGGGGGGGGGAGTTCTCACACTGTACCCCGGGGGTCTCACACTGTGCCCCGGGGGTCTCACACTGTACCCCGGGGGGGGGGTCTCACACTTTGTCCTGGGGGTCCCACACTGTACCCCGGGGGTCTCATACTGTGTCCCGGGGGTCTCACACTGTACCCCGGGGGGCGCGGGGGTCTCACACTGTGTCCGGGTGTCTCACACTGTACCCCGGGGGGGGTCTCACACTGTGTCCGGGGGAATCACACTGTACCCCGAGTGGGGGTCTCACAATGTGTCCCGGAGGTCTCACACTGTACCCCGGGGGTCTCACACTGTGTACTCGGGGTCTCACACTGTACCCCGGGGGTCTCACACTGTACCCCGGGGGAGGTCTCACACTGTGCCCCGGGGGTCTCACACTGTGTCCTGGGGGGGGCGGTCTCACACTGTGCCCCGGAGGTCTCACACTGCGTCCCGGGGTGGGTCTCACACTGTGTCCCGGGAGGGTCTCACACTGTGCCCCGGGGTGGGGTCTCACACTGTACCCCGGGGGTCTCACACTGTGCCCCGGGGGGGTCTCATACTGTGTCCCGGGGGGGGAGTTCTCTCACTGTACCCCGGGGGTCTCACACTGTGCCCCGGGGGTCTCACACTGTACCCCGGGGAGGTGTCTCACACTTTGTCCTGGGGGTCTCACACTGTACCCCGGGGGTCTCACACGGTGTCCCGGGGGTCTCACACTGTACCCCGGGGGGCGCGGGGGTCTCACACTGTGTCCGGGTGTCTCACACTGTACCCCGGGGGGGGGGGTCTCACACTGTGTCCGGGGGAATCACACTGTACCCCGGGTGGGGGTCTCACAATGTGTCCCGGGGGTCTCACACTGTGCCCCCGGGGGGGTCTCATACTGTGTCCCGGGGGGGGGGAGTTCTCACACTGTACTCCGGGAGTCTCACACTGTGCCCCGGGGGTCTCACACTGTACCCCGGGGGCGTGTCTCACACTTTGTCCTGGGGGTCTCACACTGTACCCCGGGGGTCTCACACTGTGTCCCGGGGGTCTCACACTGTACCCCGGGGGGCGCGGGGTTCTCACACTGTGTCCGGGTGTCTCACACTGTACCCCGGGGGGGGTCTCACACTGTGTCCGGGGGAATCACACTGTACCCCGGGTGGGGGTCTCACAATGTGTCCCGGGGGTCTCACACTGTACCCCGGGGGTCTCACACTGTGTACTCGGGGTCTCACACTGTACCCCGGGGGTCTCACACTGTACCCCGAGGGGGGTCTCACACTGTGCCCCGGGGGTCTCACACTGTGTCCTGGGGGGGGCAGTCTCACACTGTGCCCCGGGGGTCTCACACTGCGTCCCGGGGTGGGTCTCACACTGTGTCCCGGGAGGGTCTCACACTGTGCCCCAGGGGGGTGTCTCACACACTGTGTCCTGGCGGTCTCACACTGTACCCCGGAGGTCTCACACTGTCTCCCGGGGTCTCACACTGTAACCCGGGGTTTTCACACTGTGTCCCGGGGGTCTCACACTGTGCCCCGGGGGGGTCTCAAACTGTGTCCAGGGGTCTCACACTGTACCCCGGGGTGTTCTCACACTGTGCCCCGGGGGTCTCACACTCTGTCACGGGGGTCTCACACTGTACCCCGGGGGTCTCACACTGTACCCCGGGGGGGTCTCACACTGTACCCCGGGGGGTCTCACACTGTGCCCCGGGGGTCTCACACTTTACCCTGGGGGGGGTCTCACACTGTGTCCCGGGGGTCTCACACTGTACCCCAGGGGTCTCACACCGTGTCCCGGAGATCTCACACTGTACCACGGGTGGTGCGGGGGTTTCACACTGTGTCCGTTGGTCTCACACTGTTCCCCGAGGGTGGTCTCACACTGTGTCCGGGGATCTCACACTATACCCCGGGTGGGGGGTCTCACACTGTGTCCTCAGGGTCTCACACTGTACCCCGGGGGTCTCACACTGTACCCCGGGGGGGGGTTTCACACTGTACCCCGGGGGTCTCACACTGTGTCCTGGTGGGGGCGGTCTCACACTGTGCCCCGGGGGTCTCACACTGCGTCCCGGGGGGGGGTCTCACACTGTGTCCCGGGGGGGTCTCACACTGTGTCCTGGGGGCGGGTCTCACACACTGTGTCCTGGCGGTCTCACACTGTACCCCGGGGGGTCTCACACTGTGTCCTCGGGGTCTCACACTGTACCCCGGGGGTCTCACATTGTACCCCGGGAGGGGGTCTCACACTGTGTCCAGGGGTCTCACACTGTAGCCCGGGGGGTTCTCACACTGTGCCCCGGGGGTCTCACACTCTGTCCCGGGGGTCTCGCACTGTACCCCGGGGAGTGTCTCACACTGTGTCCTGGGGGTCTCACACTGTGTCCAGGGGGTCTCACACTGTACCCCGGGTGGTGTGTCTCAAACTGTGTCCGGGGGTCTCACACTTTACCCCGGGGGGTTCTCACACTGTGCCCCGGGGGTCTCACGCAATGTCCCGGGGAGCTCACACTGTATCCGGGGATGTCACACTGTGCCCCGGGGATCTCAAACTGTGCCCCAGGGGGGGTCTCACACGGTGTCCCGGGGGGGATCTCTTACTGTACCCCGGGGGTCTCACTCTGTGTCCCGGGGGTCTCACACTGTGCCCGGGGGGTCTCACACTGTGCCCCGGGGGGGGGGGTCTCACACTGTGTCCCGGGTTCTCACACAATGTCCCGCTGGTCTCACACTGTGTCCGGGGGTCTCACACAATGTCCCGGGGGTCTCACACAATGTCCCGGGGGTCTCACACTGTGTCCCAGGGGGGTCTCACACTATGTCCCGGGGGTCTCGCACTGTGCCCCGGGGGGGGGGGTGTCTCACACTGTGTCCCGGGGGTCTCACACTGTGCCCGGGGGGTCTCACACTGTGTCCCGGGAGTCTCACACTGTGTCCCGGGGGGGTCTCACACTGTGTCCCGGGGGGGGGGGTCCCACACTGTGTCCCGGTGGTCTCACACTGTGTCCGGGGGTCTCACACAATGTCCAGGGGGTCTCACACTGAGCCCCGGGGGGGGGTCTCACACTGTACCCCGGGGATCTCACACTGTGACCCAGGGGGATCTCACACTGTGTCCCGGGGGGGGTGTCTCACACACTGTGTCCTGGCGCTCTCACACTGTACCCCGGGGATCTCACACTGTGTCCCGGGGGTCTCACACTGTGTCCGGGGGTCTCACACTGTGCCCCGGGGGTCTCACACTCTGTCCCGGGGATCTCACACTGTACCCTGGGGAGTGTCTCACACTGTGTCCTGGGGGTCTCACACTGTGTCCAGGGGGTCTCACACTGTACCCCGGGGGGGGTCTCAAACTGTGTCCGGGGGTCTCACACTGTACCCCGGGGGGTTCTCACACTGTGTCCTGGGGGTCTCACAATGTACCCCTGGCATCTCACACTGTGTCCCGGAGGTCTCACACTGAGTCCCGGGGGGGGGTCTCCCATGTGTCCCGGGAGGGGTCTCACACTGTGTCCCGGGGGTCTCACACTGCGGCCCGGGGGGGGGGGTCTCACACTGTGCCCCGGGAGTCTCACACTGTGTCCCGGGGGGCGTCTCACACTGTGACCCGTGGGTCTCACACTGTGCCCCGAAGGTCTCACACTGTGTCCGGGGGTTCTCACACTGTGCCCCGGGGGTCTCGCACTGTGTTCCGGGGGTCTCACACTGTACACCGGGAGGGTCTTACACTTTGTCCCGGGGGGGAGTCTCACACTGTGTCCCGGGGGTCTCACACTGTGGCCCGGGGGGGGTCTCACATTGTGTCCCGCGGGTCTCACACTGTGCCCGGGGGGTCTCACACTGTGTCCCGGGGGTCTCACACTGTGTCCCGGGGGGGTCTCACTGTGTCCCGGGGGGGGTCTCATACTGTGTCCCGGGGGTCTCAAACTGTGTCCGGGGGTCTCACACAATGTCCCCGGGGATCTCACACTGTGTCCGGGGGTCTCACACTGTACCCCGGGGGGGTCTTACACTTTATCCCTGGGGGGGGTCTCACACTGTACCCCGGGGGTCTCACACTGTGTCCCGGGGGGGGGGGGAGGTCTCACACTGTGCCCCGGGGATCTCACATTATATACCGGGATGGGTCTCACACTGTGTCCCGGGGGTCTCACACTGTGCCCCGGGGGGGAGTTCTCACACTGTACCCCGGGGGTCTCACACTGTGCCCCGGGGGTCTCACACTGTACCCCGGGGGGGTGTCTCACACTTTGTCCTGGGGGTCTCACACTGTACCCCGGGGGTCTCACACTGTGTCCCGGGGGTCTCACACTGTACCCCGGGGGGCGCGGGGGTCTCACACTCTGTCCGGGTGTCTCACACTGTACCCCGGGGGGGTCTCACACTGTGTCCGGGGGAATCACACTGTACCCCGGGTGGGGGTCTCACAATATGTCCCGGGGGTCTCACACTGTACCCCGGGGGTCTCACACTGTGTACTCGGGGTCTCACACTGTACCCCGGGGGTCTCACACTGTACCCCGGGGGGGGGGGGTCTCACACTGTGCCTCGGGTGTCTCACACTGTGTCCTGGGGGGGGGCGGTCTCACACTGTGCCCCGGGGGTCTCACACTGCGTCCCGGGGTGGGTCTCACACTGTGTTCCGGGAGGGTCTCACACTGTGCCCCAGGGGGGGGTCTCACACACTGTGTCGTGGCGGTCTCACACTGTACCCCGGAGGTCTCACACTGTCTCCCGGGGTCTCACACTGTACGCCGGGGGTCTCACACTGTGTCCCGGGGGTCTCACACTGTGCCCCGGGGGGGGTCTCAAACTGTGTCCAGGGGTCTCACACTGTACCCCGGGGGGTTCTCACACTGTGCCCCGGGGGTCACACACTCTGTCACGGGGGTCTCACACTGTACCCCGGGGGTCTCACACTGTACCCCGGGGGGGTCTCACACTGTACCCCGGGGGGTCTCACACTGTGCCCCGGGGGTCTCACACTTTACCCTGGGGGGGTCTCACACTGTGTCCCGGGGGTCTCACACTGTACCCCAGGGGTCTCACACCGTGTCCCGGAGATCTCATACTGTACCACGGGGGGTGCGGGGGTCTCACACTGTGTCCGTGGGTCTCACACTGTTCCCCGGGGGTGGTCTCACACTGTGTCCGGGGGTCTCACACTATACCCCGGGTGGGGGCTCTCACACTGTGTCCTGGGGTTCTCACACTGTACCCCGGGTGTCTCACACTGTACCCCGAGGGGGGTTCTCACACTGTGTCCCGCGGGTCTCACACTGTACCCCGGGGGGTCTCACACTGTGTCCTCAGGGTCTCACACTGTACCCCGGGGGTCTCACACTGTACCCCGGGGGGGGGGTTCACACTGTGCCCCGGGGGTCTCACACTGTGTCCTGGTGGGGGCGGTCTCACACTGTGCCCCGGGGGTCTCACACTGCGTCCCGGGGGAGGGTCTCACACTGTGTCCCGGGGGGGTCTCACACTGTGTCCCGGGGGCGGGTCTCACACACTGTGTCCTGGCGGTCTCACACTGTACCCTGGGGGTTTCACAATGTGTCCAGGGGTCTCACACTGTACCCCGGGGGGATCTCACACTGTGCCCCGGGGGTCTCACACTCTGTCCCGGGGGTCTCACACTGTACCCCGGGGAGTGTCTCACACTGTGCCCCGGGGGTCTCACACTGTACCCCGGGGAGGTGTCTCACACTTTGTCCTGGGGGTCTCACACTGTACCCCGGGGGTCTCACACGGTGTCCCGGGGGTCTCACACTGTACCCCGGGGGGCGCGGGGGTCTCACACTGTGTCCGGGTGTCTCACACTGTACCCCGGGGGGGGGGTCTCACACTGTGTCCGGGGGAATCACACTGTACCCCGGGTGGGGGTCTCACAATGTGTCCCGGGGGTCTCACACTGTGCCCCCGGGGGGGTCTCATACTGTGTCCCGGGGGGGGGAGTTCTCACACTGTACTCCGGGGGTCTCACACTGTGCCCCGGGGGTCTCACACTGTACCCCGGGGGCGTGTCTCACACTTTGTCCTGGGGGTCTCACACTGTACCCCGGGGGTCTCACACTGTGTCCCGGGGGTCTCACACTGTACCCCGGGGGGCGCGGGGTTCTCACACTGTGTCCGGGTGTCTCACACTGTACCCCGGGGGGGGTCTCACACTGTGTCCGGGGGAATCACACTGTACCCCGGGTGGGGGTCTCACAATGTGTCCCGGGGGTCTCACACTGTACCCCGGGGGTCTCACACTGTGTACTCGGGGTCTCACACTGTACCCCGGGGGTCTCACACTGTACCCCGGGGGGGGTCTCACACTGTGCCCCGGGGGTCTCACACTGTGTCCTGGGGGGGGCAGTCTCACACTGTGCCCCGGGGGTCTCACACTGCGTCCCGGGGTGGGTCTCACACTGTGTCCCGGGAGGGTCTCACACTGTGCCCCAGGGGGGTGTCTCACACACTGTGTCCTGGCGGTCTCACACTGTACCCCGGAGGTCTCACACTGTCTCCCGGGGTCTCACACTGTAACCCGGGGTTTTCACACTGTGTCCCGGGGGTCTCACACTGTGCCCCGGGGGGGTCTCAAACTGTGTCCAGGGGTCTCACACTGTACCCCGGGGTGTTCTCACACTGTGCCCCGGGGGTCTCACACTCTGTCACGGGGGTCTCACACTGTACCCCAGGGGTCTCACACTGTACCCCGGGGGGGTCTCACACTGTACCCCGGGGGGTCTCACACTGTGCCCCGGGGGTCTCACACTTTACCCTGGGGGGGGTCTCACACTGTGTCCCGGGGGTCTCACACTGTACCCCAGGGGTCTCACACCGTGTCCCGGAGATCTCACACTGTACCACGGGTGGTGCGGGGGTTTCACACTGTGTCCGTTGGTCTCACACTGTTCCCCGAGGGTGGTCTCACACTGTGTCCGGGGGTCTCACACTATACCCCGGGTGGGGGGTCTCACACTGTGTCCTCAGGGTCTCACACTGTACCCCGGGGGTCTCACACTGTACCCCGGGAGGGGGTCTCACACTGTGTCCAGGGGTCTCACACTGTACCCCGGGGGGTTCTCACACTGTGCCCCGGGGGTCTCACACTCTGTCCCGGGGGTCTCGCACTGTACCCCGGGGAGTGTCTCACACTGTGTCCTGGGGGTCTCACACTGTGTCCAGGGGGTCTCACACTGTACCCCGGGTGGTGTGTCTCACACTGTGTCCTGGGGGTCTCACACTGTGTCCAGGGGGTCTCACACTGTACCCCGGGTGGTGTGTCTCAAACTGTGTCCGGGGGTCTCACACTTTACCCCGGGGGGTTCTCACACTGTGCCCCGGGGGTCTCACACTGCGTCCCGGGGGGGGGTCTCACACTGTGTCCAGGGGTCTCACACTGTACCCCGGGGGGTTCTCACACTGTGCCCCGGGGGTCTCACACTCTGTCCCGGGGGTCTCGCACTGTACCCCGGGGAGTGTCTCACACTGTGTCCTGGGGGTCTCACACTGTGTCCTCGGGGTCTCGCACTGTACACCGGGGGTCTCACACTGTACCCCTGGGGGGGGGTTTCACACTGTGCCCCGGGGGTCTCACACTGTGTCCGGGTGGGGGCGGTCTCACACTGTGCCCCGGGGGTCTCACACTGCGTCCCGGGGGGGGTCTCACACTGTGTCCCGGGGGGGTCTCACACTGTGTCCCAGTGGGGGTGTCTCACACACTGTGTCCTGGCGCTCTCACACTGTACCACGGGGGTCTCACACTGTGTCCCGGGGTCTCACACTGTACCCCGGGGGTCTCACACTGTGTCCGGGGGTCTCACACTGTGCCCTGGGGAGTGTCTCACACTGTGTCCTGGGGGTCTCACACTGTGTCCAGGGGGTCTCACATTGTATCCCGGGGGGGGTCTCAAACTGTGTCCGGGGGTCTCACACTGTACCCCGGGGGGTTCTCACACTGTGCCCCGGGGGTGCTCTCACACTGTGTCCGGGGCTCTCACACTATACCCCGGGTGGGGGGTCTCACACTGTGTCCTGGGGGTCTCACACTGTACCCCGGGTGTCTCACACTGTACCCCGGGGGGTCTCACACTGTGTCCTCGGGGTCTCACACTGTACCCCGGGGGTCTCACACTGTACCCCGGGGGGGGGTTTCACACTGTGCCCCGGGGGTCTCACACTGTGTCCTGGTGGGGGCGGTCTCACACTGTGCCCCGGGGGTCTCACACTGCGTCCCGGGGGGGTCTCACACTGTGTCCCGGGGGGTCTCACACTGTGTCCCTGGGGCGGGTCTCACACACTGTGTCCTGGCGGTCTCACACTGTACCCTGGGGGTCTCACACTATGTCCCGAGGTCTCACACTGTACCCCGGGGGGGGGTCTCACACTGTGTCCCGGGGGTCTCACACTGTACACCGGGGGGTCTCACACTGTGTCCTCGGGGCCTCACACTGTACCCCGGAGGTCTCACACTGTACCCCATGAGGGGGTCTCACACTGTGTCCAGGGGTCTCACACTGTACCCCGGGGGGTTCTCACACTGTGCCCCGGGGGTCTCACACTCTGTCCCGGGGGTCTCACACTATACCCCGGGGAGTGTCTCACACTGTGTCCTGGGGGTCTCACACTGTGTCCAGGGGGTCTCACACTGTACCCCGGGTGGTGTGTCTCAAACTGTGTCCGGGGGTCTCACACTTTACCCCGGGGGGTTCTCACACTGTGCCCCGGGGGTCTCACGCAATGTCCCGGGGGTCTCACACTGTGTCCGGGGATGTCACACTGTGCCCCGGGGATCTCAAACTGTGCCCCAGGGGGGGTCTCACACGGTGTCCCGGGGGGGATCTCTTACTGTACCCCGGGGGTCTCACACTGTGTCCCGGGGGTCTCACACGGTGCCCGGGGGGTCTCACGCTGTGTCCCGGGAGGAGTCTCACACTGTTTCCCGGGGGTCTCACACTGTGCCCCGGGGGGGGGGGGGTCTCACACTGTGTCCCGGGTTCTCACACAATGTCCCGCTGGTCTCACACTGTGTCCAGGGGTCTCACACAAAGTCCCGGGGTTCTCACACAATGTCCCGGGGGTCTCGCACTGTGCCCCTGGGGGGGGGATGTGTCTCACACTGTGTCCCGGGGGTCTCACAATGTGCCCGGGGGGTCTCACACTGTGTCCCGGGGGTCTCACACTGTGTCCCGGGGGGTCTCACACTGTGTCCGGGGGTCTCACACAATGTCCAGGGGGTCTCACACTGTGCCCCGGGGGGTCTCACACTGTGCCCCGTCGATCTCACACTATGTCCCGGGAGGGGTCTCACACTGTGTCCCGGGGGTCTCACACTGTGCCCCGGGAGGGGCTCTCACAGTGTACCCCGGGGATCTCACACTGTGTCCCGGGGGTCTCACACGGTCCCGCGAGGAGGGTCTCACACTGTGTCCTTGGGGTCTCACACTGTGCCCCCGGGGTCTCACACTGTATCCCGGGCGTCTCACACTGTGCCCCGGGGGTCTCACACTGTGTCCCGGGTGTCTCACACTGTACCCCCGGGGTCTCACACTGTGCCCCGGGGGTCTAAAACTGTACCCCGGGGGTAGGTCTCACACTGTGTCCCGGGGGGGTGAGGTCTCACACATACCCAGGGGGGCTCACACTGTATCAATGGGGGAGGTCTCACACTGTGTCTCGGGGGTCTCACACTGTACCCCGGGGGGTCTCACACTGAGTCCTCGGGGTCTCGCACTGTACACCGGGGGTCTCACACTGTACCCCGGGGGGGGGTTTCACACTGTGCCCCGGGGGTCTCACACTGTGTCACTGGTGGGGGCGGTCTCACACTGTGCCCCGGGGGTCTCACACTGCGTCCCGGGGGGGGTCTCACACTGTGTCCCGGGGGGGTCTCACACTGTGTCCCGGGGGGGGTGTCTCACACACTGTGTCCTGGCGCTCTCACACTGTACCCCGGGGGTCTCACACTGTGTCCCGGGGTCTCACACTGTACCCCGGGGGTCTCACACTGTGTCCGGGGGTCTCACACTGTGCCCCGGGGGTCTCACACTCTGTCCCGGGGATCTCACACTGTACCCTGGGGAGTGTCTCACACTGTGTCCTGGGGGTCTCACACTGTGTCCAGGGGGTCTCACACTGTACCCCGGGGGGGGGTCTCAAACTGTGTCCGGGGGTCTCACACTGTACCCCGGGGGGTTCTCACACTGTGCCCCGGGAGTCTCACACTCTGTCACGGGGGTCTCACACACTACCCCGGGGGGTGTCTCACACTGTGTCCTGGGGATCTCACAATGTACCCCTGGGATTCTCACACTGTGTCCCGGAGGTCTAACACTGAGTCCCGGGGGGGGGGGGTCTCCCACTGTGTCCCGGGAGGGGTCTCACACTGTGTCCCGGGGGTCTCACACTGCGGCCCGGGGGGGAGTCTCACACTGTGCCCCGGGGGTCTCACACTGTGTCCCGGGGGGCGTCTCACACTTTGACCCGTGGGTCTCACACTGTGCCCCGAAGGTCTCACACTGTGTCCGGGGGTTCTCACACTGTGCCCCGGGGGTCTCGCACTGTGTTCCGGGGGTCTCACACTGTGTCCCGGGGGGTCTCACACTGTGTCCGGGGGTCTCACACAATGTCCAGGGGGTCTCACACTGTGCCCCGGGGGGGTCTCACACTGTGCCCCGTCGATCTCACACTATGTCCCGGGAGGGGTCTCACACTGTGTCCCGGGGGTCTCACACTGTGCCCCGGGAGGGGCTCTCACAGTGTACCCCGGGGATCTCACACTGTGTCCCGGGGGTCTCACACGGTCCCGCGAGGAGGGTCTCACACTGTGTCCTTGGGGTCTTACACTGTGCCCCCGGGGTCTCACACTGTATCCCGGGCGTCTCACACTGTGCCCCGGGGGTCTCACACTGTGTCCCGGGTGTCTCACACTGTACCCCCGGGGTCTCACACTGTGCCCCGGGGGTCTAAAACTGTACCCCGGGGGTAGGTCTCACACTGTGTCCCGGGGGGGTGAGGTCTCACACTGTACCCAGGGGGGCTCACACTGTATCAAGGGGGGAGGTCTCACACTGTGTCTCGGGGGTCTCACACTGTACCCCGGGGGGTCTCACACTGAGTCCTCGTGGTCTCGCACTGTACACCGGGGGTCTCACACTGTACCCCGGGGGGGGGGTTTCACACTGTGCCCCGGGGGTCTCACACTGTGTCACTGGTGGGGGCGGTCTCACACTGTGCCCTGGGGGTCTCACACTGCGTCCCGGGGGGGGTCTCACACTGTGTCCCGGGGGGGTCTCACACTGTGTCCCGGGGGGGGTGTCTCACACACTGTGTCCTGGCGCTCTCACACTGTACCCCGGGGGTCTCACACTGTGTCCCGGGGTCTCACACTGTACCCCGGGGGTCTCACACTGTGTCCGGGGGTCTCACACTGTGCCCCGGGGGTCTCACACTCTGTCCCGGGGATCTCACACTGTACCCTGGGGAGTGTCTCACACTGTGTCCTGGGGGTCTCACACTGTGTCCAGGGGGTCTCACACTGTACCCCGGGGGGGGTCTCAAACTGTGTCCGGGGGTCTCACACTGTACCCCGGGGGGTTCTCACACTGTGCCCCGGGAGTCTCACACTCTGTCACGGGGGTCTCACACACTACCCCGGGGGGTGTCTCACACTGTGTCCTGGGGATCTCACAATGTACCCCTGGGATTCTCACACTGTGTCCCGGAGGTCTAACACTGAGTCCCGGGGGGGGGGGGGGTCTCCCACTGTGTCCCGGGAGGGGTCTCACACTGTGTCCCGGGGGTCTCACACTGCGGCCCGGGGGGGGTCTCACACTGTGCCCCGGGGGTTTCACACTGTGTCCCGGGGGGCGTCTCACACTTTGACCCGTGGGTCTCACACTGTGCCCCGAAGGTCTCACACTGTGTCCGGGGGTTCTCACACTGTGCCCCGGGGGTCTCGCACTGTGTTCCGGGGATCTCACACTGTACACCGGGAGGGTCTTACACTTTGTCCCTGGGGGGAGTCTCACACTGTGTCCCGGGGGTCTCACACTGTGGCCCGGGGGGGGTCTCACATTGTGTCCCGGGGGTCTCACACTGTGCCCGGGGGGTCTCACACTGTGTCCCGGGGGTCTCACACTGTGTCCCGGGGGCTCTCACTGTGTCCCAGGGGGGGGGTGGGTCTCATACTGTGTCCCGGGGGTCTCAAACTGTGTCCGGGGGTCTCACACAATGTCCCCGGGGGGTCTCACACTGTGTCCGGGGGTCTCACACTGTACCCCTGGGGGGTCTTACACTTTATCCCGGGGGGGGTCTCACACTGTACCCCGGGGGTCTCACACTGTGTCCCGGGGGGGGGTGTCTCACACTGTGTCCCGGGGTTCTCACACTGTGCCCCGGGGGGGGGGGGTCTCACACTGTAACCCGGGGGTCTCACACTGTGCCCCGGGGGGTCTCATACTGTGTCCCGGGGGGGGGAGTTCTCACACTGTACCCCGGGGGTCTCACACTGTGCCCCGGGGGTCTCACACTGTACCCCGGGGGGTGTCTCACACTTTGTCCTGGGGGTCTCACACTGTACCCCGGGGGTCTCACACTGTGTCCCGGGGGTCTCACACTGTACCCCGGGGGGCGCGGGGGTCTCACACTGTGTCCGGGTGTCTCACACTGTACCCCGGGGGGGGTCTCACACTGTGTCCGGGGGAATCACACTGTACCCCGGGTGGGGGTCTCACAATGTGTCCCGGGGGCCTCACACTGTACCCCGGGGGTCTCACACTGTGTACTCGGGGTCTCACACTGTACCCCAGGGGTCTCACACTGTACCCCGGGGGGGGGGGGTCTCACACTGTGCCCCGGGGGTCTCACACTGTGCCCGGGGTGTCTCACACTGTGTCCCGGGGGTCTCACACTGTGTCCCGGGGGGGTCTCACTGTGCCCCGGGGGGGGTCTCATACTGTGTCCCGGGGGTCTCACACTGTGTCCCCGGAGGGTCTCACACTGTGTCCGGGGGTCTCACACTGTACCCCGGGGGGGTCTTACACTTTATCCCGGGGGGGGTCTCACACTGTACCCCGGGGGTCTCACACTGTGCCCCGTGGGGGGTCTCATACTGTGTCCCGGGGGGGGGGGAGTTCTCACACTGTACCCCGGGGGTCTCACACTGTGCCCCGGGGGTCTCACACTGTACCCCGGGGGGGGTGTCTCACACTTTGTCCTGGGGGTCCCACACTGTACCCCGGGGGTCTCATACTGTGTCCCGGGGGTCTCACACTGTACCCCGGGGGGCGCGGGGGTCTCACACTGTGTCCGGGTGTCTCACACTGTACCCCGGGGGGGGTCTCACACTGTGTCCGGGGGAATCACACTGTACCCCGAGTGGGGGTCTCACAATGTGTCCCGGAGGTCTCACACTGTACCCCGGGGGTCTCACACTGTGTACTCGGGGTCTCACACTGTACCCCGGGGGTCTCACACTGTACCCCGGGGGGGGTCTCACACTGTGCCCCGGGGGTCTCACACTGTGTCCTGGGGGGGGCGGTCTCACACTGTGCCCCGGAGGTCTCACACTGCGTCCCGGGGTGGGTCTCACTGTGTCCCGGGAGGGTCTCACACTGTGCCCCGGGGTGGGGTCTCACACTGTACCCCGGGGGTCTCACACTGTGCCCCGGGGGGGTCTCATACTGTGTCCCGGGGGGGAGTTCTCTCACTGTACCCCGGGGGTCTCACACTGTGCCCCGGGGGTCTCACACTGTACCCCGGGGAGGTGTCTCACACTTTGTCCTCGGGGTCTCACACTGTACCCCGGGGGTCTCACACTGTACCCCGGGGGGCGCGGGGGTCTCACACTGTGTCCGGGTGTCTCACACTGTACCCCGGGGGGGGGGGGTCTCACACTGTGTCCGGGGGAATCACACTGTACCCCGGGTGGGGGTCTCACAATGTGTCCCGGGGGTCTCACACTGTGCCCCCGGGGGGGGGTCTCACACTGTACCCCGGGGGTCTCACACTGTGCCCCGGGGGGGTCTCATACTGTGTTCCGGGGGGGAGTTCTCACACTGTACTCCGGGGGTCTCACACTGTGCCCCGGGGGTCTCACACTGTACCCCGGGGGCGTGTCTCACACTTTGTCCTGGGGGTCTCACACTGTACCCCGGGGGTCTCACACTGTGTCCCGGGGGTCTCACACTGTACCCCGGGGGGCGCGGGGTTCTCACACTGTGTCCGGGTGTCTCACACTGTACCCCGGGGGGGGTCTCACACTGTGTCCGGGGGAATCACACTGTACCCCGGGTGGGGGTCTCACAATGTGTCCCGGGGGTCTCACACTGTACCCCGGGGGTCTCACACTGTGTACTCGGGGTCTCACACTGTACCCCGGGGGTCTCACACTGTACCCCGAGGGGGGTCTCACACTGTGCCCCGGGGGTCTCACACTGTGTCCTGGGGGGGGCAGTCTCACACTGTGCCCCGGGGGTCTCACACTGCGTCCCGGGGTGGGTCTCACACTGTGTCCCGGGAGGGTCTCACACTGTGCCCCAGGGGGGTGTCTCACACACTGTGTCCTGGCGGACTCACACTGTACCCCGGAGGTCTCACACTGTCTCCCGGGGTCTCACACTGTAACCCGGGGTTTTCACACTGTGTCCCGGGGGTCTCACACTGTGCCCCGGGGGGGTCTCAAACTGTGTCCAGGGGTCTCACACTGTACCCCGGGGTGTTCTCACACTGTGCCCCGGGGGTCTCACACTCTGTCACGGGGGTCTCACACTGTACCCCGGGGGTCTCACACTGTACCCCGGGGGGTCTCACACTGTACCCCGGGGGGTCTCACACTGTGCCCCGGGGGTCTCACACTTTACCCTGGGGGGGGTCTCACACTGTGTCCCGGGGGTCTCACACTGTACCCCAGGGGTCTCACACCGTGTCCCGGAGATCTCACACTGTACCACGGGTGGTGCGGGGGTTTCACACTGTGTCCGTTGGTCTCACACTGTTCCCCGAGGGTGGTCTCACACTGTGTCCGGGGATCTCACACTATACCCCGGGTGGGGGGTCTCACACTGTGTCCTCAGGGTCTCACACTGTACCCCGGGGGTCTCACACTGTACCCCGGGGGGGGGTTTCACACTGTACCCCGGGGGTCTCACACTGTGTCCTGGTGGGGGCGGTCTCACACTGTGCCCCGGGGGTCTCACACTGCGTCCCGGGGGGGGGTCTCACACTGTGTCCCGGGGGGGTCTCACACTGTGTCCTGGGGGCGGGTCTCACACACTGTGTCCTGGCGGTCTCACACTGTACCCCGGGGGGTCTCACACTGTGTCCTCGGGGTCTCACACTGTACCCCGGGGGTCTCACACTGTACCCCGGGAGGGGGTCTCACACTGTGTCCAGGGGTCTCACACTTTATCCCGGGGGGGGTCTCACACTGTAACCCGGGGGTCTCACACTGTGCCCCGGGGGGTCTCATACTGTGTCCCGGGGGGGGGGAGTTCTCACACTGTACCCCGGGGGTCTCACACTGTGCCCCGGGGGTCTCACACTGTACCCCGGGGGGTGTCTCACACTTTGTCCTGGGGGTCTCACACTGTACCCCGGGGGTCTCACACTGTGTCCCGGGGGTCTCACACTGTACCCCGGGGGGCGCGGGGGTCTCACACTGTGTCCGGGTGTCTCACACTGTACCCCGGGGGGGGTCTCACACTGTGTCCGGGGGAATCACACTGTACCCCGGGTGGGGGTCTCACAATGTGTCCCGGGGGTCTCACACTGTACCCCGGGGGTCTCACACTGTGTACTCGGGGTCTCACACTGTACCCCAGGGGTCTCACACTGTACCCCGGGGGGGGGGGGGTCTCACACTGTGCCCCGGGGGTCTCACACTGTGCCCGGGGTGTCTCACACTGTGTCCCGGGGGTCTCACACTGTGTCCCGGGGGGGTCTCACTGTGCCCCGGGGGGGGTCTCATACTGTGTCCCGGGGGTCTCACACTGTGTCCCCGGGGGGTCTCACACTGTGTCCGGGGGTCTCACACTGTACCCCGGGGGGGTCTTACACTTTATCCCGGGGGGGGTCTCACACTGTACCCCGGGGGTCTCACACTGTGCCCCGTGGGGGGTCTCATACTGTGTCCCGGGGGGGGGGGAGTTCTCACACTGTACCCCGGGGGTCTCACACTATGCCCCGGGGGTCTCACACTGTACCCCGGGGGGGGTGTCTCACACTTTGTCCTGGGGGTCCCACACTGTACCCCGGGGGTCTCATACTGTGTCCCGGGGGTCTCACACTGTACCCCGGGGGGCGCGGGGGTCTCACACTGTGTCCGGGTGTCTCACACTGTACCCCGGGGGGGGTCTCACACTGTGTCCGGGGGAATCACACTGTACCCCGAGTGGGGGTCTCACAATGTGTCCCGGAGGTCTCACACTGTACCCCGGGGGTCTCACACTGTGTACTCGGGGTCTCACACTGTACCCCGGGGGTCTCACACTGTACCCCGGGGGGGGTCTCACACTGTGCCCCGGGGGTCTCACACTGTGTCCTGGGGGGGGCGGTCTCACACTGTGCCCCGGAGGTCTCACACTGCGTCCCGGGGTGGGTCTCACTGTGTCCCGGGAGGGTCTCACACTGTGCCCCGGGGTGGGGTCTCACACTGTACCCCGGGGGTCTCACACTGTGCCCCGGGGGGGTCTCATACTGTGTCCCGGGGGGGGAGTTCTCTCACTGTACCCCGGGGGTCTCACACTGTGCCCCGGGGGTCTCACACTGTACCCCGGGGAGGTGTCTCACACTTTGTCCTGGGGGTCTCACACTGTACCCCGGGGGTCTCACACTGTACCCCGGGGGGCGCGGGGGTCTCACACTGTGTCCGGGTGTCTCACACTGTACCCCGGGGGGGGGGGTCTCACACTGTGTCCGGGGGAATCACACTGTACCCCGGGTGGGGGTCTCACAATGTGTCCCGGGGGTCTCACACTGTGCCCCGGGGGGGGGTCTCACACTGTACCCCGGGGGTCTCACACTGTGCCCCGGGGGGGTCTCATACTGTGTTCCGGGGGGGGAGTTCTCACACTGTACTCCGGGGGTCTCACACTGTGCCCCGGGGGTCTCACACTGTACCCCGGGGGCGTGTCTCACACTTTGTCCTGGGGGTCTCACACTGTACCCCGGGGGTCTCACACTGTGTCCCGGGGGTCTCACACTGTACCCCGGGGGGCGCGGGGTTCTCACACTGTGTCCGGGTGTCTCACACTGTACCCCGGGGGGGGTCTCACACTGTGTCCGGGGGAATCACACTGTACCCCGGGTGGGGGTCTCACAATGTGTCCCGGGGGTCTCACACTGTACCCCGGGGGTCTCACACTGTGTACTCGGGGTCTCACACTGTACCCCGGGGGTCTCACACTGTACCCCGAGGGGGGTCTCACACTGTGCCCCGGGGGTCTCACACTGTGTCCTGGGGGGGGCAGTCTCACACTGTGCCCCGGGGGTCTCACACTGCGTCCCGGGGTGGGTCTCACACTGTGTCCCGGGAGGGTCTCACACTGTGCCCCAGGGGGGTGTCTCACACACTGTGTCCTGGCGGTCTCACACTGTACCCCGGAGGTCTCACACTGTCTCCCGGGGTCTCACACTGTAACCCGGGGTTTTCACACTGTGTCCCGGGGGTCTCACACTGTGCCCCGGGGGGGTCTCAAACTGTGTCCAGGGGTCTCACACTGTACCCCGGGGTGTTCTCACACTGTGCCCCGGGGGTCTCACACTCTGTCACGGGGGTCTCACACTGTACCCCGGGGGTCTCACACTGTACCCCGGGGGGGTCTCACACTGTACCCCGGGGGGTCTCACACTGTGCCCCGGGGGTCTCACACTTTACCCTGGGGGGGGTCTCACACTGTGTCCCGGGGGTCTCACACTGTACCCCAGGGGTCTCACACTGTAACCCGGGGTTTTCACACTGTGTCCCGGGGGTCTCACACTGTGCCCCGGGGGGGTCTCAAACTGTGTCCAGGGGTCTCACACTGTACCCCGGGGTGTTCTCACACTGTGCCCCGGGGGTCTCACACTCTGTCACGGGGGTCTCACACTGTACCCCGGGGGTCTCACACTGTACCCCGGGGGGGTCTCACACTGTACCCCGGGGGGTCTCACACTGTGCCCCGGGGGTCTCACACTTTACCCTGGGGGGGGTCTCACACTGTGTCCCGGAGATCTCACACTGTACCACGGGTGGTGCGGGGGTTTCACACTGTGTCCGTTGGTCTCACACTGTTCCCCGAGGGTGGTCTCACACTGTGTCCGGGGATCTCACACTATACCCCGGGTGGGGGGTCTCACACTGTGTCCTCAGGGTCTCACACTGTACCCCGGGGGTCTCACACTGTACCCCGGGGGGGGGTTTCACACTGTACCCCGGGGGTCTCACACTGTGTCCTGGTGGGGGCGGTCTCACACTGTGCCCCGGGGGTCTCACACTGCGTCCCGGGGGGGGGTCTCACACTGTGTCCCGGGGGGGTCTCACACTGTGTCCTGGGGGCGGGTCTCACACACTGTGTCCTGGCGGTCTCACACTGTACCCCGGGGGGTCTCACACTGTGTCCTCGGGGTCTCACACTGTACCCCGGGGGTCTCACACTGTACCCCGGGAGGGGGTCTCACACTGTGTCCAGGGGTCTCACACTGTAGCCCGGGGGGTTCTCACACTGCGCCCCGGGGGTCTCACACTCTGTCCCGGGGGTCTCGCACTGTACCCCGGGGAGTGTCTCACAATGTGTCCTGGGGGTCTCACACTGTGTCCAGGGGGTCTCACACTGTACCCCGGGTGGTGTGTCTCAAACTGTGTCCGGGGGTCTCACACTTTACCCCGGGGGGTTCTCACACTGTGCCCCGGGGGTCTCACGCAATGTCCCGGGGAGCTCACACTGTATCCGGGGATGTCACACTGTGCCCCGGGGATCTCAAACTGTGCCCCAGGGGGGGTCTCACACGGTGTCCCGGGGGGGATCTCTTACTGTACCCCGGGGGTCTCACTCTGTGTCCCGGGGGTCTCACACTGTGCCCGGGGGGTCTCACACTGTGCCCCGGGGGGGGGGGGTCTCACACTGTGTCCCGGGTTCTCACACAATGTCCCGCTGGTCTCACACTGTGTCCGGGGGTCTCACACAATGTCCCGGGGGTCTCACACAATGTCCCGGGGGTCTCACACTGTGTCCCAGGGGGGTCTCACACTATGTCCCGGGGGTCTCGCACTGTGCCCCGGGGGGGGGGGTGTCTCACACTGTGTCCCGGGGGTCTCACACTGTGCCCGGGGGGTCTCACACTGTGTCCCGGGAGTCTCACACTGTGTCCCGGGGGGGTCTCACACTGTGTCCCGGGGGGGGGGGTCCCACACTGTGTCCCGGTGGTCTCACACTGTGTCCGGGGGTCTCACACAATGTCCAGGGGGTCTCACACTGAGCCCCGGGGGGGGGTCTCACACTGTACCCCGGGGATCTCACACTGTGACCCAGGGGGATCTCACACTGTGTCCCGGGGGGGGTGTCTCACACACTGTGTCCTGGCGCTCTCACACTGTACCCCGGGGATCTCACACTGTGTCCCGGGGGTCTCACACTGTGTCCGGGGGTCTCACACTGTGCCCCGGGGGTCTCACACTCTGTCCCGGGGATCTCACACTGTACCCTGGGGAGTGTCTCACACTGTGTCCTGGGGGTCTCACACTGTGTCCAGGGGGTCTCACACTGTACCCCGGGGGGGGTCTCAAACTGTGTCCGGGGGTCTCACACTGTACCCCGGGGGGTTCTCACACTGTGCCCCGGGAGTCTCACACTCTGTCACGCGGGTCTCACACTGTACCCCGGGGGGTGTCTCACACTGTGTCCTGGGGGTCTCACAATGTACCCCTGGCATCTCACACTGTGTCCCGGAGGTCTCACACTGAGTCCCGGGGGGGGGTCTCCCATGTGTCCCGGGAGGGGTCTCACACTGTGTCCCGGGGGTCTCACACTGCGGCCCGGGGGGGGGGGTCTCACACTGTGCCCCGGGAGTCTCACACTGTGTCCCGGGGGGCGTCTCACACTGTGACCCGTGGGTCTCACACTGTGCCCCGAAGGTCTCACACTGTGTCCGGGGGTTCTCACACTGTGCCCCGGGGGTCTCGCACTGTGTTCCGGGGGTCTCACACTGTACACCGGGAGGGTCTTACACTTTGTCCCGGGGGGGAGTCTCACACTGTGTCCCGGGGGTCTCACACTGTGGCCCGGGGGGGGTCTCACATTGTGTCCCGCGGGTCTCACACTGTGCCCGGGGGGTCTCACACTGTGTCCCGGGGGTCTCACACTGTGTCCCGGGGGGGTCTCACTGTGTCCCGGGGGGGGTCTCATACTGTGTCCCGGGGGTCTCAAACTGTGTCCGGGGGTCTCACACAATGTCCCCGGGGATCTCACACTGTGTCCGGGGGTCTCACACTGTAACCCGGGGGGGTCTTACACTTTATCCCTGGGGGGGGTCTCACACTGTACCCCGGGGGTCTCACACTGTGTCCCGGGGGGGGGGGGAGGTCTCACACTGTGCCCCGGGGATCTCACATTATATACCGGGATGGGTCTCACACTGTGTCCCGGGGGTCTCACACTGTGCCCCGGGGGGGAGTTCTCACACTGTACCCCGGGGGTCTCACACTGTGCCCCGGGGGTCTCACACTGTACCCCGGGGGGGTGTCTCACACTTTGTCCTGGGGGTCTCACACTGTACCCCGGGGGTCTCACACTGTGTCCCGGGGGTCTCACACTGTACCCCGGGGGGCGCGGGGGTCTCACACTCTGTCCGGGTGTCTCACACTGTACCCCGGGGGGGTCTCACACTGTGTCCGGGGGAATCACACTGTACCCCGGGTGGGGGTCTCACAATATGTCCCGGGGGTCTCACACTGTACCCCGGGGGTCTCACACTGTGTACTCGGGGTCTCACACTGTACCCCGGGGGTCTCACACTGTACCCCGGGGGGGGGGGGGTCTCACACTGTGCCTCGGGTGTCTCACACTGTGTCCTGGGGGGGGGCGGTCTCACACTGTGCCCCGGGGGTCTCACACTGCGTCCCGGGGTGGGTCTCACACTGTGTTCCGGGAGGGTCTCACACTGTGCCCCAGGGGGGGGTCTCACACACTGTGTCGTGGCGGTCTCACACTGTACCCCGGAGGTCTCACACTGTCTCCCGGGGTCTCACACTGTACGCCGGGGGTCTCACACTGTGTCCCGGGGGTCTCACACTGTGCCCCGGGGGGGGTCTCAAACTGTGTCCAGGGGTCTCACACTGTACCCCGGGGGGTTCTCACACTGTGCCCCGGGGGTCACACACTCTGTCACGGGGGTCTCACACTGTACCCCGGGGGTCTCACACTGTACCCCGGGGGGGTCTCACACTGTACCCCGGGGGGTCTCACACTGTGCCCCGGGGGTCTCACACTTTACCCTGGGGGGGTCTCACACTGTGTCCCGGGGGTCTCACACTGTACCCCAGGGGTCTCACACCGTGTCCCGGAGATCTCATACTGTACCACGGGGGGTGCGGGGGTCTCACACTGTGTCCGTGGGTCTCACACTGTTCCCCGGGGGTGGTCTCACACTGTGTCCGGGGGTCTCACACTATACCCCGGGTGGGGGCTCTCACACTGTGTCCTGGGGGTCTCACACTGTACCCCGGGTGTCTCACACTGTACCCCGAGGGGGGTTCTCACACTGTGTCCCGCGGGTCTCACACTGTACCCCGGGGGGTCTCACACTGTGTCCTCAGGGTCTCACACTGTACCCCGGGGGTCTCACACTGTACCCCGGGTGGGGGGTTCACACTGTGCCCCGGGGGTCTCACACTGTGTCCTGGTGGGGGCGGTCTCACACTGTGCCCCGGGGGTCTCACACTGCGTCCCGGGGGAGGGTCTCACACTGTGTCCCGGGGGGGTCTCACACTGTGTCCCGGGGGCGGGTCTCACACACTGTGTCCTGGCGGTCTCACACTGTACCCTGGGGGTTTCACAATGTGTCCAGGGGTCTCACACTGTACCCCGGGGGGTTCTCACACTGTGCCCCGGGGGTCTCACACTCTGTCCCGGGGGTCTCACACTGTACCCCGGGGAGTGTCTCACACTGTGTCCGGGGGTCTCACACTTTACCCCGGGGGGTTTTCACACGGTGCCCCGGTGGTCTCACGCAATGTCCTGGGGGTCTCACACTGTGTCCGGGGATGTCACACTGTGCCCCGGGGATCTCAAACTGTGCCCCAGGGGCGTCTCACACGGTGTCCCGGGGGGGATCTGTTACTGTACCCCGGGGGTCTCACTCTGTGTCCCGGGGGTCTCACACTGTGCCCGGGGGGTCACACGCTGTGTCCCGGGAGGAGTCTTACACTGTTTCCCGGGGGTCTCGCACTGTGCCCCGGGGGGGGGTCTCACACTGTGTCCCGGGTTCTCACACAATGTCCCGCTGGTCTCACACTGTGTCCGGGAGTCTCACACAATGTCCCGGGGGTCTCACACAATGTCCAGGGGCTCTCACACTGTGTCCCAGGGGGGTCTCACACTGTGTCCCGGGGGTCTCGCACTGTGCCCCGGGGGGGGGGTGTCTCACACTGTGTCCCGGGGGTCTCACACTGTGCCCGGGGGGGTCTCACACTGGGTCCCGGGGGTCTCACACTGTGTCCCGGGGGGTCTCACACTGTGTCCCGGTGGGGGGTGGGGTCTCACACTGTGTCCCGGTGGTCTCACACTGTGTCCGGGGGTCTCACACAATGTCCAGGGGGTCTCACACTGAGCCCCGGGGGGGGGGGGGGGCTCACACTGTGCCCCGTCGATCTCTCACAATGTCCCGGGGGTCTCACACAATGTCCCGGGGGTCTCACACTGTGCCCCGGGAGGGGGTCTCACACTGTACCCCGGGGATCTCACACTGTGTCCCGGGGGTCTCACACTGTGCCCCGAGGAGGGTCTCAAACTGTGTCCTGGGGGTCTCACACTGTGCCCCGGGGGTCTCACACTGTATCCCGGGCGTCTCACACTGTATACCAGGGGTCTCACACTGTGCCCCGGGGGTCTCACACTGTGTCCCGGGTGTCTCACACTGTACCCCGGGGGTCTCACACTGTGCCCCGGGGGTCTAACACTGTACCCCGGGGGTAGGTCTCACACTGTGTCCCGGGGGGGGTGAGGTCTCACACTGTACCCAGGGGGGCTCACAATGTATCAAGGGGGGAGGTCTCACACTGTGTCCCGGAGGTGGGGGTCTTACACTGTACCCCGGGGGTCTCATACAGTGTCCCGGGGGTCTCACACTGTGCCCCGGGGGTCTCACACTGTGTCTGGGGGTCTCACACTGTGCCCCGGGGGTCTCACACTGTACCCTGGCGGGGAGGGGGGTCTCACACTGTGTCCCGGGGGTCTCACACTGTGTCCGGGGGTCTCACACTGTACCCAAGGGGGGTCTCGCACTGTGTCCCGGGGGTCTCACACTGTGTCCCGGGGGTCTCACACTGTACACCGGGTGGTGTGTCTCAAACTGTGTCCGGGGGTCTCACACTTTACCCCGGGGGCTTCTCACACTGTGCCCCGGGGGTCTCACGCAATGTCCCGGGGGTCTCACACTGTGTCCGGGGATGTCACACTGTGCCCCGGGGATCTCAAACTGTGCCCCAGGGGGGGTCTCACACGGTGTCCCGGGGGGGGATCTCTTACTGTACCCCGGGGGTGTCACACTGTGTCCCGGGGGTCTCACACTGTGCCCGGGGGGTCTCACGCTGTGTCCCGGGAGGCGTCTCACACTGTTTCCCGGGGGTCTCACACTGTGCCCCGGGGGGGGGGGGGGTCTCACACTGTGTCCCGGGTTCTCACACAATGTCCCGCTGGACTCACACTGTGTCCGGGGGTCTCACATCAATGTCCCGGGGGTCTCACACAATGTCCCGGGGGTCTCTCACACTGTGTCCCAGGGGGGTCTCACACTGTGTCCCGGGGGTCTCGCACTGTACCCCTGGGGGGGGGGGTGTCTCACACTGTGTCCCGGGGGTCTCACAATGTGCCCGGGTGGTCTCACACTGTGTCCCGGGGGTCTCACACTGTGTCCCGGGGGGTCTCACACTGTGTCCCGGGGGGGGGGGTCTCACACTGTGTCCCGGTGGTCTCACACTGTGTCCGGGGGTCTCACACAATGTCCAGGGGGTCTCACACTGTGCCCCGGGGGGGGGTCTCACAGTGTGCCCCGTCGATCTCACACTATATCCCGGGAGGGGTCTCACACTGTGCCCCGGGAGGGGGTCTCACAGTGTATCCCGGGGATCTCACACTGTGTCCCGGGGGTCTCACACTGTGCCCCGAGGACGGTCTCACACTGTGTCCTGGGGGTCTCACACTGTGCCCCGGGGGTCTCACACTGTATCCCGGGCGTCTCACACTGTGCCCCGGGGGTCTCACACTGTGTCCCGGGTGTCTCACACTGTACCCCGGGGGTCTCACACTGTGCCCCGGGGGTCTTACACTGTATCAAGGGGGGAGGTCTCACACTGTGTCCCGGGGGTCTCACACTGTACCCCGGGGGATCTCACACTGTGTCCCGGGGGGGTGAGGTCTCACACTGTACCCAGGGGGGGTCACACTGTATCAAGGGGGGAGGTCTCACACTGTGTCCCGGGGGTCTCACACTGTACCCCGGGGGATCTCACACTGTGTCCTCGGGGTCTCGCACTGTACACCGGGGGTCTCACACTGTACCCCGGGGGGGGGGGTTTCACACTGTGCCCCGTGGGTCTCGCACTGTGTCCGGGTGGGGGCGGTCTCACACTGTGCCCCGGGGGTCTCACACTGCGTCCCGGGGGGGGTCTCACACTGTGTCCCGGGGAGGTCTCACACTGTGTCCCGGGGGGGGTGAGGTCTCACACTGTACCCAGGGGGGCTCACACTGTATCAAGGGGGGAGGTCTCACACTGTGTCCCGGGGGTCTCACACTGTACCCCGGGGGTCTCACACTGTGTACTGGGGTCTCGCACTGTACACCGGGGGTCTCACACTGTACCCCGGGCGGGGGGTGTTTCACACTGTGCCCCGTGGGTCTCACACTGTGTCCGGGTGGGGGCGGTCTCACACTGTACCCCGGGGGTCTCACACTGTGTCCCGGGGTCTCACTTTGTACCCCGGGCGTCTCACACTGTGTCCGGGGGTCTCACACTGTGCCCCGGGGGTCTCACACTCTGTCCCGGGGATCTCACACTGTACCCTGGGGAGTGTCTCACACTGTGTCCTGGGGGTCTCACACTGTGTCCAGGGGGTCTCACACTGTACCCCGGGGGGGTCTCAAACTGTGTCCGGGGGTCTCACACTGTACCCCGGGGGTTCTCACACTGTGCCCCGGGAGTCTCACACTCTGTCCCGGGGATCTCACACTGTACCCTGGGGAGTGTCTCACACTGTGTCCTGGGGGTCTCACACTGTGTCCAGGGGGTCTCACACTGTACCCCGGGGGGGGTCTCAAACTGTGTCCGGGGGTCTCACACTGTACCCCGGGGGGTTCTCACACTGTGCCCCGGGAGTCTCACACTCTGTCACGCGGGTCTCACACTGTACCCCGGGGGGTGTCTCACACTGTGTCCTGGGGGTCTCACAATGTACCCCTGGGATCTCACACTGTGTCCCGGAGGTCTCACACTGAGTCCCGGGGGGGGGTCTCCCACTGTGTCCCGGGAGGGGTCTCACACTGTGTCCCGGGGGTCTCACACTGCGGCCCGGGGGGGGGGTCTCACACTGTGCCCCGGGAGTCTCACACTGTGTCCCGGGGGGCGTCTCACACTGTGACCCGTGGGTCTCACACTGTGCCCCGAAGGTCTCACACTGTGTCCGGGGGTTCTCACACTGTGCCCCGGGGGTCTCGCACTGTGTTCCGGGGGTCTCACACTGTACACCGGGAGGGTCTTACACTTTGTCCCGGGGGGGAGTCTCACACTGTGTCCCGGGGGTCTCACACTGTGGCCCGGGGGGGGTTTCACATTGTGTCCCGGGGGTCTCACACTGTGCCCGGGGGGTCTCACACTGTGTCCCGGGGGTCTCACACTGTGTCCCGGGGGGGTCTCACTGTGTCCCGGGGGGGGTCTCATACTGTGTCCCGGGGGTCTCAAACTGTGTCCGGGGGTCTCACACAATGTCCCCGGGGATCTCACACTGTGTCCGGGGGTCTCACACTGTACCCCGGGGGGGTCTTACACTTTATCCCGGGGGGGGTCTCACACTGTACCCCGGGGGTCTCACACTGTGTCCCGGGGGGGGGGGAGGTCTCACACTGTGCCCCGGGGATCTCACATTATATACCGGGATGGGTCTCACACTGTGTCCCGGGGGTCTCACACTGTGCCCCGGGGGGAGGGTCTCACACTGTACCCCGGGGATCTCACACTGTGCCCCGGGGGGGTCTCATACTGTGTCCCGGGGGGGAGTTCTCACACTGTAACCCGGGGGTCTCACACTGTGCCCCGGGGGTCTCACACTGTACCCCGGGGGGGTGTCTCACACTTTGTCCTGGGGGTCTCACACTGTACCCCGGGGGTCTCACACTGTGTCCCGGGGGTCTCACACTGTACCCCGGGGGGCGCGGGGGTCTCACACTCTGTCCGGGTGTCTCACACTGTACCCCGGGGGGGTCTCACACTGTGTCCGGGGGAATCACACTGTACCCCGGGTGGGGGTCTCACAATATGTCCCGGGGGTCTCACACTGTACCCCGGGGGTCTCACACTGTGTACTCGGGGTCTCACACTGTACCCCGGGGGTCTCACACTGTACCCCGGGGGGGGGGGGTCTCACACTGTGCCTCGGGTGTCTCACACTGTGTCCTGGGGGGGGCGGTCTCACACTGTGCCCCGGGGGTCTCACACTGCGTCCCGGGGTGGGTCTCACACTGTGTTCCGGGAGGGTCTCACACTGTGCCCCAGGGGGGGGTCTCACACACTGTGTCCTAGCGGTCTCACACTGTACCCCGGAGGTCTCACACTGTCTCCCGGGGTCTCACACTGTACGCCGGGGGTCTCACACTGTGTCCCGGGGGTCTCACACTGTGCCCCGGGGGGGGGTCTCAAACTGTGTCCAGGGGTCTCACACTGTACCCCGGGGGGTTCTCACACTGTGCCCCGGGGGTCACACACTCTGTCACGGGGGTCTCACACTGTACCCCGGGGGTCTCACACTGTACCCCGGGGGGGTCTCACACTGTACCCCGGGGGGTCTCACACTGTGCCCCGGGGGTCTCACACTTTACCCTGGGGGGGTCTCACACTGTGTCCCGGGGGTCTCACACTGTACCCCAGGGGTCTCACACCGTGTCCCGGAGATCTCATACTGTACCACGGGGGGTGCGGGGGTCTCACACTGTGTCCGTGGGTCTCACACTGTTCCCCGGGGGTGGTCTCACACTGTGTCCGGGGGTCTCACACTATACCCCGGGTGGGGGCTCTCACACTGTGTCCTGGGGGTCTCACACTGTACCCCGGGTGTCTCACACTGTACCCCGAGGGGGGTTCTCACACTGTGTCCCGCGGGTCTCACACTGTACCCCGGGGGGTCTCACACTGTGTCCTCAGGGTCTCACACTGTACCCCGGGGGTCTCACACTGTACCCCGGGGGGGGGTTCACACTGTGCCCCGGGGGTCTCACACTGTGTCCTGGTGGGGGCGGTCTCACACTGTGCCCCGGGGGTCTCACACTGCGTCCCGGGGGAGGGTCTCACACTGTGTCCCGGGGGGGTCTCACACTGTGTCCCGGGGGCGGGTCTCACACACTGTGTATTGGCGGTCTCACACTGTACCCTGGGGGTTTCACAATGTGTCCAGGGGTCTCACACTGTACCCCGGGGGGTTCTCACACTGTGCCCCGGGGGTCTCACACTCTGTCCCGGGGGTCTCACACTGTACCCCGGGGAGTGTCTCACACTGTGTCCGGGGGTCTCACACTTTACCCCGGGGGGTTTTCACACGGTGCCCCGGTGGTCTCACGCAATGTCCTGGGGGTCTCACACTGTGTCCGGGGATGTCACACTGTGCCCCGGGGATCTCAAACTGTGCCCCAGGGGCGTCTCACACGGTGTCCCGGGGGGGATCTGTTACTGTACCCCGGGGGTCTCACTCTGTGTCCCGGGGGTCTCACACTGTGCCCGGGGGGTCACACGCTGTGTCCCGGGAGGAGTCTCACACTGTTTCCCGGGGGTCTCGCACTGTGCCCCGGGGGGGGGTCTTACACTGTGTCCCGGGTTCTCACACAATGTCCCGCTGGTCTCACACTGTGTCCGGGAGTCTCACACAATGTCCCGGGGGTCTCACACAATGTCCAGGGGCTCTCACACTGTGTCCCAGGGGGGTCTCACACTGTGTCCCGGGGGTCTCGCACTGTGCCCCGGGGGGGGGGTGTCTCACACTGTGTCCCGGGGGTCTCACACTGTGCCCGGGGGGTCTCACACTGGGTCCCGGGGGTCTCACACTGTGTCCCGGGGGGTCTCACACTGTGTCCCGGTGGGGGGGGGGGTCTCACACTGTGTCCCGGTGGTCTCACACTGTGTCCGGGGGTCTCACACAATGTCCAGGGGGTCTCACACTGAGCCCCGGGGGGGGGGGCTCACACTGTGCCCCGTCGATCTCTCACAATGTCCCGGGGGTCTCACACAATGTCCCGGGGGTCTCACACTGTGCCCCAGGAGGGGGTCTCACACTGTACCCCGGGGATCTCACACTGTGTCCCGGGGGTCTCACACTGTGCCCCGAGGAGGGTCTCAAACTGTGTCCTGGGGGTCTCACACTGTGCCCCGGGGGTCTCACACTGTATCCCGGGCGTCTCACACTGTATACCAGGGGTCTCACACTGTGCCCCGGGGGTCTCACACTGTGTCCCGGGTGTCTCACACTGTACCCCGGGGGTCTCACACTGTGCCCCGGGGGTCTAACACTGTACCCCGGGGGTAGGTCTCACACTGTGTCCCGGGGGGGGTGAGGTCTCACACTGTACCCAGGGGGGCTCACACTGTATCAAGGGGGGAGGTCTCACACTGTGTCCCGGAGGTGGGGGTCTTACACTGTACCCCGGGGGTCTCATACAGTGTCCCGGGGGTCTCACACTGTGCCCCGGGGGTCTCACACTGTGTCTGGGGGTCTCACACTGTGCCCCGGGGGTCTCACACTGTACCCTGGCGGGGAGGGGGGTCTCACACTGTGTCCCGGGGGTCTCACACTGTGTCCGGGGGTCTCACACTGTACCCAAGGGGGGTCTCGCACTGTGTCCCGGGGGTCTCACACTGTGTCCCGGGGGTCTCACACTGTACACCGGGTGGTGTGTCTCAAACTGTGTCCGGGGGTCTCACACTTTACCCCGGGGGCTTCTCACACTGTGCCCCGGGGGTCTCACGCAATGTCCCGGGGGTCTCACACTGTGTCCGGGGATGTCACACTGTGCCCCGGGGATCTCAAACTGTGCCCCAGGGGGGGTCTCACACGGTGTCCCGGGGGGGATCTCTTACTGTACCCCGGGGGTGTCACACTGTGTCCCGGGGGTCTCACACTGTGCCCGGGGGGTCTCACGCTGTGTCCCGGGAGGAGTCTCACACTGTTTCCCGGGGGTCTCACACTGTGCCCCGGGGGGGGGGGTCTCACACTGTGTCCCGGGTTCTCACACAATGTCCCGCTGGTCTCACACTGTGTCCGGGGGTCTCACATCAATGTCCCGGGGGTCTCACACAATGTCCCGGGGGTCTCTCACACTGTGTCCCAGGGGGGTCTCACACTGTGTCGCGGGGGTCTCGCACTGTACCCCTGGGGGGGGGGGTGTCTCACACTGTGTCCCGGGGGTCTCACAATGTGCCCGGGTGGTCTCACACTGTGTCCCGGGGGTCTCACACTGTGTCCCGGGGGGTCTCACACTGTGTCCCGGGGGAGGGGGTCTCACACTGTGTCCCGGTGGTCTCACACTGTGTCCGGGGGTCTCACACAATGTCCAGGGGGTCTCACACTGTGCCCCGGGGGGGGGTCTCACAGTGTGCCCCGTCGATCTCACACTATATCCCGGGAGGGGTCTCACACTGTGCCCCGGGAGGGGGTCTCACAGTGTATCCCGGGGATCTCACACTGTGTCCCGGGGGTCTCACACTGTGCCCCGAGGACGGTCTCACACTGTGTCCTGGGGGTCTCACACTGTGCCCCGGGGGTCTCACACTGTATCCCGGGCGTCTCACACTGTGCCCCGGGGGTCTCACACTGTGTCCCGGGTGTCTCACACTGTACCCCGGGGGTCTCACACTGTGCCCCGGGGGTCTTACACTGTATCAAGGGGGGAGGTCTCACACTGTGTCCCGGGGGTCTCACACTGTACCCCGGGGGATCTCACACTGTGTCCCGGGGGGTGAGGTCTCACACTGTACCCAGGGGGGGTCACACTGTATCAAGGGGGGAGGTCTCACACTGTGTCCCGGGGGTCTCACACTGTACCCCGGGGGATCTCACACTGTGTCCTCGGGGTCTCGCACTGTACACCGGGGGTCTCACACTGTACCCCGGGGGGGGGGGTTTCACACTGTGCCCCGTGGGTCTCGCACTGTGTCCGGGTGGGGGCGGTCTCACACTGTGCCCCGGGGGTCTCACACTGCGTCCCGGGGGGGGTCTCACACTGTGTCCCGGGGAGGTCTCACACTGTGTCCCGGGGGGGGTGAGGTCTCACACTGTACCCAGGGGGGCTCACACTGTATCAAGGGGGGAGGTCTCACACTGTGTCCCGGGGGTCTCACACTGTACCCCGGGGGTCTCACACTGTGTACTGGGGTCTCGCACTGTACACCGGGGGTCTCACACTGTACCCCGGGCGGGGGGTGTTTCACACTGTGCCCCGTGGGTCTCACACTGTGTCCGGGTGGGGGCGGTCTCACACTGTACCCCGGGGGTCTCACACTGTGTCCCGGGGTCTCACTTTGTACCCCGGGCGTCTCACACTGTGTCCGGGGGTCTCACACTGTGCCCCGGGGGTCTCACACTCTGTCCCGGGGATCTCACACTGTACCCTGGGGAGTGTCTCACACTGTGTCCTGGGGGTCTCACACTGTGTCCAGGGGGTCTCACACTGTACCCCGGGGGGGTCTCAAACTGTGTCCGGGGGTCTCACACTGTACCCCGGGGGTTCTCACACTGTGCCCCGGGAGTCTCACACTCTGTCCCGGGGATCTCACACTGTACCCTGGGGAGTGTCTCACACTGTGTCCTGGGGGTCTCACACTGTGTCCAGGGGGTCTCACACTGTACCCCGGGGGGGGTCTCAAACTGTGTCCGGGGGTCTCACACTGTACCCCGGGGGGTTCTCACACTGTGCCCCGGGAGTCTCACACTCTGTCACGCGGGTCTCACACTGTACCCCGGGGGGTGTCTCACACTGTGTCCTGGGGGTCTCACAATGTACCCCTGGGATCTCACACTGTGTCCCGGAGGTCTCACACTGAGTCCCGGGGGGGGTCTCCCACTGTGTCCCGGGAGGGGTCTCACACTGTGTCCCGGGGGTCTCACACTGCGGCCCGGGGGGGGGGTCTCACACTGTGCCCCGGGAGTCTCACACTGTGTCCCGGGGGGCGTCTCACACTGTGACCCGTGGGTCTCACACTGTGCCCCGAAGGTCTCACACTGTGTCCGGGGGTTCTCACACTGTGCCCCGGGGGTCTCGCACTGTGTTCCGGGGGTCTCACACTGTACACCGGGAGGGTCTTACACTTTGTCCCGGGGGGGAGTCTCACACTGTGTCCCGGGGGTCTCACACTGTGGCCCGGGGGGGGTTTCACATTGTGTCCCGGGGGTCTCACACTGTGCCCGGGGGGTCTCACACTGTGTCCCGGGGGTCTCACACTGTGTCCCGGGGGGGTCTCACTGTGTCCCGGGGGGGGTCTCATACTGTGTCCCGGGGGTCTCAAACTGTGTCCGGGGGTCTCACACAATGTCCCCGGGGATCTCACACTGTGTCCGGGGGTCTCACACTGTACCCCGGGGGGGTCTTACACTTTATCCCGGGGGGGGGTCTCACACTGTACCCCGGGGGTCTCACACTGTGTCCCGGGGGGGGGGGAGGTCTCACACTGTGCCCCGGGGATCTCACATTATATACCGGGATGGGTCTCACACTGTGTCCCGGGGGTCTCACACTGTGCCCCGGGGGGAGGGTCTCACACTGTACCCCGGGGATCTCACACTGTGCCCCGGGGGGGTCTCATACTGTGTCCCGGGGGGGAGTTCTCACACTGTACCCCGGGGGTCTCACACTGTGCCCCGGGGGTCTCACACTGTGTCCCGGGGGGGGGGGAGGTCTCACACTGTGCCCCGGGGATCTCACATTATATACCGGGATGGGTCTCACACTGTGTCCCGGGGGTCTCACACTGTGCCCCGGGGGGAGGGTCTCACACTGTACCCCGGAGATCTCACACTGTGCCCCGGGGGGGTCTCACACTGTGTCCGGGGGAATCACACTGTACCCCGGGTGGGGGTCTCACAATATGTCCCGGGGGTCTCACACTGTACCCCGGGGGTCTCACACTGTGTACGCGGGGTCTCACACTGTACCCCGGGGGTCTCACACTGTACCCCGGGGGGGGGGGGGTCTCACACTGTGCCTCGGGTGTCTCACACTGTGTCCTGGGGGGGGCGGTCTCACACTGTGCCCCGGGGGTCTCACACTGCGTCCCGGGGTGGGTCTCACACTGTGTTCCGGGAGGGTCTCACACTGTGCCCCAGGGGGGGGTCTCACACACTGTGTCCTGGCGGTCTCACACTGTACCCCGGAGGTCTCACACTGTCTCCCGGGGTCTCACACTGTACGCCGGGGGTCTCACACTGTGTCCCGGGGGTCTCACACTGTGCCCCGGGGGGGGTCTCAAACTGTGTCCAGGGGTCTCACACTGTACCCCGGGGGGTTCTCACACTGTGCCCCGGGGGTCACACACTCTGTCACGGGGGTCTCACACTGTACCCCGGGGGTCTCACACTGTACCCCGGGGGGGTCTCACACTGTACCCCGGGGGGTCTCACACTGTGCCCCGGGGGTCTCACACTTTACCCTGGGGGGGTCTCACACTGTGTCCCGGGGGTCTCACACTGTACCCCAGGGGTCTCACACCGTGTCCCGGAGATCTCATACTGTACCACGGGGGGTGCGGGGGTCTCACACTGTGTCCGTGGGTCTCACACTGTTCCCCGGGGGTGGTCTCACACTGTGTCCGGGGGTCTCACACTATACCCCGGGTGGGGGCTCTCACACGGTGTCCTGGGGGTCTCACACTGTACCCCGGGTGTCTCACACTGTACCCCGAGGGGGGTTCTCACACTGTGTCCCGCGGGTCTCACACTGTACCCCGGGGGGTCTCACACTGTGTCCTCAGGGTCTCACACTGTACCCCGGGGGTCTCACACTGTACCCCGGGGGGGGGGTTCACACTGTGCCCCGGGGGTCTCACACTGTGTCCTGGTGGGGGCGGTCTCACACTGTGCCCCGGGGGTCTCACACTGCGTCCCGGGGGAGGGTCTCACACTGTGTCCCGGGGGGGTCTCACACTGTGTCCCGGGGGCGGGTCTCACACACTGTGTATTGGCGGTCTCACACTGTACCCTGGGGGTTTCACAATGTGTCCAGGGGTCTCACACTGTACCCCGGGGGGTTCTCACACTGTGCCCCGGGGGTCTCACACTCTGTCCCGGGGGTCTCACACTGTACCCCGGGGAGTGTCTCACACTGTGTCCGGGGGTCTCACACTTTACCCCGGGGGGTTTTCACACGGTGCCCCGGTGGTCTCACGCAATGTCCTGGGGGTCTCATACTGTGTCCGGGGATGTCACACTGTGCCCCGGGGATCTCAAACTGTGCCCCAGGGGCGTCTCACACGGTGTCCCGGGGGGGATCTGTTACTGTACCCCGGGGGTCTCACTCTGTGTCCCGGGGGTCTCACACTGTGCCCGGGGGGTCACACGCTGTGTCCCGGGAGGAGTCTCACACTGTTTCCCGGGGGTCTCGCACTGTGCCCCGGGGGGGGGTCTTACACTGTGTCCCGGGTTCTCACACAATGTCCCGCTGGTCTCACACTGTGTCCGGGAGTCTCACACAATGTCCCGGGGGTCTCACACAATGTCCAGGGGCTCTCACACTGTGTCCCAGGGGGGTCTCACACTGTGTCCCGGGGGTCTCGCACTGTGCCCCGGGGGGGGGGTGTCTCACACTGTGTCCCGGGGGTCTCACACTGTGCCCGGGGGGTCTCACACTGGGTCCCGGGGGTCTCACACTGTGTCCCGGGGGGTCTCACACTGTGTCCCGGTGGGGGGGGGGGTCTCACACTGTGTCCCGGTGGTCTCACACTGTGTCCGGGGGTCTCACACAATGTCCAGGGGGTCTCACACTGAGCCCCGGGGGGGGGGGGGGCTCACACTGTGCCCCGTCGATCTCTCACAATGTCCCGGGGGTCTCACACAATGTCCCGGGGGTCTCACACAATGTCCCGGGGGTCTCACACTGTGCCCCGGGAGGGGGTCTCACACTGTACCCCGGGGATCTCACACTGTGTCCCGGGGGTCTCACACTGTGCCCCGAGGAGGGTCTCAAACTGTGTCCTGGGGGTCTCACACTGTGCCCCGGGGGTCTCACACTGTATCCCGGGCGTCTCACACTGTATACCAGGGGTCTCACACTGTGCCCCGGGGGTCTCACACTGTGTCCCGGGTGTCTCACACTGTACCCCGGGGGTCTCACACTGTGCCCCGGGGGTCTAACACTGTACCCCGGGGGTAGGTCTCACACTGTGTCCCGGGGGGGGTGAGGTCTCACACTGTACCCAGGGGGGCTCACACTGTATCAAGGGGGGAGGTCTCACACTGTGTCCCGGAGGTGGGGGTCTTACACTGTACCCCGGGGGTCTCATACAGTGTCCCGGGGGTCTCACACTGTGCCCCGGGGGTCTCACACTGTGTCTGGGGGTCTCACACTGTGCCCCGGGGGTCTCACACTGTACCCTGGCGGGGAGGGGGGTCTCACACTGTGTCCCGGGGGTCTCACACTGTGTCCGGGGGTCTCACACTGTACCCAAGGGGGGTCTCGCACTGTGTCCCGGGGGTCTCACACTGTGTCCCGGGGGTCTCACACTGTACACCGGGTGGTGTGTCTCAAACTGTGTCCGGGGGTCTCACACTTTACCCCGGGGGCTTCTCACACTGTGCCCCGGGGGTCTCACGCAATGTCCCGGGGGTCTCACACTGTGTCCGGGGATGTCACACTGTGCCCCGGGGATCTCAAACTGTGCCCCAGGGGGGGTCTCACACGGTGTCCCGGGGGGGATCTCTTACTGTACCCCGGGGGTCTCACACTGTGTCCCGGGGGTCTCACACTGTGCCCGGGGGGTCTCACGCTGTGTCCCGGGAGGAGTCTCACACTGTTTCCCGGGGGTCTCACACTGTGCCCCGGGGGGGGGGGTCTCACACTGTGTCCCGGGTTCTCACACAATGTCCCGCTGGTCTCACACTGTGTCCGGGGGTCTCACATCAATGTCCCGGGGGTCTCACACAATGTCCCGGGGGTCTCTCACACTGTGTCCCAGGGGGGTCTCACACTGTGTCCCGGGGGTCTCGCACTGTACCCCTGGGGGGGGGGTGTCTCACACTGTGTCCCGGGGGTCTCACAATGTGCCCGGGTGGTCTCACACTGTGTCCCGGGGGTCTCACACTGTGTCCCGGGGGGTCTCACACTGTGTCCCGGGGGGGGGGGTCTCACACTGTGTCCCGGTGGTCTCACACTGTGTCCGGGGGTCTCACACAATGTCCAGGGGGTCTCACACTGTGCCCCGTGGGGGGGGGGTCTCACAGTGTGCCCCGGGGGGGTGAGGTCTCACACTGTACCCAGGGGGGGTCACACTGTATCAAGGGGGGAGGTCTCACACTGTGTCCCGGGGGTCTCACACTGTACCCCGGGGGATCTCACACTGTGTCCTCGGGGTCTCGCACTGTACACCGGGGGTCTCACACTGTACCCCGGGGGGGGGGGGTTTCACACTGTGCCCCGTGGGTCTCGCACTGTGTCCGGGTGGGGGCGGTCTCACACTGTGCCCCGGGGGTCTCACACTGCGTCCCGGGGGGGGTCTCACACTGTGTCCCGGGGAGGTCTCACACTGTGTCCCGGGGGGGGTGAGGTCTCACACTGTACCCAGGGGGGCTCACACTGTATCAAGGGGGGAGGTCTCACACTGTGTCCCGGGGGTTTCACACTGTACCCCGGGGGTCTCACACTGTGTACTGGGGTCTCGCACTGTACACCGGGGGTCTCACACTGTACCCCGGGCGGGGGGGGTTTCACACTGTGCCCCGTGGGTCTCACACTGTGTCCGGGTGGGGGCGGTCTCACACTGTACCCCGGGGGTCTCACACTGTGTCCCGGGGTCTCACTTTGTACCCCGGGCGTCTCACACTGTGTCCGGGGGTCTCACACTGTGCCCCGGGGGTCTCACACTCTGTCCCGGGGATCTCACACTGTACCCTGGGGAGTGTCTCACACTGTGTCCTGGGGGTCTCACACTGTGTCCAGGGGGTCTCACACTGTACCCCGGGGGGGTCTCAAACTGTGTCCGGGGGTCTCACACTGTACCCCGGGGGGTTCTCACACTGTGCCCCGGGAGTCTCACACTCTGTCACGGGGGTCTCACACTGTACCCCGGGGGGTGTCTCACACTGTGTCCTGGGGATCTCACAATGTACCCCTGGGATTCTCACACTGTGTCCCGGAGGTCTCACACTGAGTCCCGGGGGGGGTCTCCCACTGTGTCCCGGGAGGGGTCTCGCACTGTGTTCCGGGGGTCTCACACTGTACACCTCGAGGGTCTTACACTTTGTCCCGGGGGGGAGTCTCACACTGTGTCCCGGGGGTCTCACACTGTGGCCCGGGGGTGTCTCACATTGTGTCCCGGGGGTCTCACACTGTGCCCGGGGGGTCTCACACTGTGTCCCGGGGGTCTCACACTGTGTCCCGGGGGGTCTCACTGTGTCCCGGGGGGGGGGGTCTCATACTGTGTCCCGGGGGTCTCATACTGTGTCCGGGGGTCTCACACAATGTCCCCGGGGGGTCTCACACTGTGTCCGGGGGTCTCACACTGTACCCCGGGGGGGTCTTACACTTTATCCCGGGGGGGGTGTCTCACACTGTACCCCGGGGGTCTCACACTGTGTCCGGGGGGGGGGGCTCACACTGTGCCCCGGGGATCTCACATTATATCCCGGGATGGGTCTCACACTGTGTCCCGGGGGTCTCACACTGTGCCCCGGGGGGGGTCTCACACTGTACCCCGGGGTCTCACACTGTGCCCCGGGGGGGTCTCATACTGTGTCCCGGGGGGGGAGTTCTCACACTGTACTCCTGGGGTCTCACACTGTGCCCCGGGGGTCTCACACTGTACCCCGGGGGGGTGTCTCACACTTTGTCCTGGGGGTCTCACACTGTACCCCGGGGGTCTCACACTGTGTCCCGGGGGTCTCACACTGTACCCCGGGGGGGGGTCTCACACTGTGTCCGGGGGAATCACACTGTACCCCGGGTGGGGGTCTCACAATGTGTCCCGGGGGTCTCACACTGTACCCCGGGGGTCTCACACTGTGTACTCGGGGTCTCACACTGTACCCCGGGGGTCTCACACTTTACCTCGGGGGGGGTCTCACACTGTGCCCCGGGGGTCTCACACTGTGTCCTGGGGGGGGCGGTCTCACACTGTGCCCCGGGGGTCTCACACTGCGTCCCGGGGTGGGTCTCACACTGTGTCCCGGGAGGGTCTCACACTGTGCCCCAGGGGGGGGGTCTCACACACTGTGTCCTGGCGGTCTCACACTCTGTCACGGGGGTCTCACACTGTATCCCGGGGGTCTCACACTGTACCCCGGGGGGGTCTCACACTGTACCCCGGGGGGTCTCACACTGTGCCCCGGGGGTCTCACACTTTACCCTGGGGGGGGGTCTCACACCGTGTCCCGGAGATCTCACACTGTACCACGGGGGGTGCGGGGGTTTCACACTGTGTCCGTGGGTCTCACACTGTTCCCCGGGGGTGGTCTCACACTGTCTGGGGGTCTCACACTATACCCTGGGTGGGGGGTCTCACACTGTGTCCTGGGGGTCTCACACTGTACCCCGGGTGTCTCACACTGTACCCCGAGGGGGGGGGTCTCACACTGTGTCCCGGGGGTCTCACACTGTACCCCGGGGGGTCTCACACTGTGTCCTCAGGGTCTCACACTGTACCCCGGGGGTCTCACACTGTACCCCGGCGGGGGGTTTCACACTGTGCCCCGGGGGTCTCACACTGTGTCCTGGTGGGGGCGGTCTCACACTGTGCCCCGGGGGTCTCACACTGCGTCCCGGGGGGGGTCTCACACTGTGTCCCGGGGGTCTCACACTGTGTCCCGGGGCTGGTCTCACACACTGTGTCCTCGGGGTCTCACACTGTACCCCGGGGGTCTCACACTGTACCCCGGGAGGGGGTCTCACACTGTGTCCGGGGATCTCACACTGTACCCCGGGGGGTTCTCACACTGTGCCCCGGGGGTCTCACACTCTGTCCCGGGGGTCTCACACTGTACCCCGGGGAGTGTCTCACACTGTGTCCTGGGGGTCTCACACTGTGTCCAGGGGGTCTCACACTGTACCCCGGGTGGTGTGTCTCAAACTGTGTCCGGGGGTCTCACACTTTACCCCGGGGGGTTCTCACACTGTGCCCCGGGGGTCTCACGCAATGTCCCGGGGGTCTCACACTGTGTCCGGGGATGTCACACTGTGCCCCGGGGATCTCAAACTGTGCCCCAGGGGGGGTCTCACACGGTGTCCCGAGGGGGATCTCTTACTGTACCCCGGGGGTCTCACTCTGTGTCCCGGGGGTCTCACACTGTTCCCCTGGGGCCTCACGCTGTGTCCCGGGAGGAGTCTCACACTGTTTCCCGGGGGTCTCACACTGTGCCCCGGGGGGGGGGGGGGTCTCACACTGTGTCCCGGGTTCTCACACAATGTCCCGCTGGTCTCACACTGTGTCCGGGGGTCTCACACAATGTCCCGGGGGTCTCACACAATGTCCCGGGGGTCTCACACTGTGTCCCAGGGGGGTCTCACACTATGTCCCGGGGGTCTCGCACTGTGACCCAGGGGGGGGGGGCCTCACACTGTGTCCCGGGGGTCTCACACTGTGCTCGGGGGGTCTCACACTGTGTCCCGGGTGGTCTCACACTGTGTCCCGGGGGAGGGGGTCTCACACTGTGTCCCGGTGGTCTCACACTGTGTCCGGGGGTCTCACACAATGTCCAGGGGGTCTCACACTGAGCCCCGGGGGGGGGGATCTTCACACTGTGCCCCGTCGATCTCACACAATGTCCCGGGGGTATCACACAATGTCCCGGGGGTCTCACACTGTGCCCCGGGAGGGGGTCTCACACTGTACCCCGGGGATCTCACACTGTGTCCCGGGGGGGTCTCACACTGTGTCCCGGGGGGGTGTCTCACACACTGTGTCCTGGCGCTCTCACACTGTACCCCGGGGGTCTCACACTGTGTCCCGGGGTCTCACACTGTACCCCGGGGGTCTCACACTGTGTCCGGGGGTCTCACACTGTGCCCCGGGGGTCTCACACTCTGTCCCGGTGGTCTCACACTGTGTCCGGGGGTCTCACACAATGTCCAGGGGGTCTCACACTGTGCCCCGGGAGGGGGTCTCACACTGTACCCCGGGGATCTCACACTGTGTCCCGGGGGTCTCACACTGTGCCCCGAGGAGGGTCTCACACTGTGTCCTGGGGGTCTCACACTGTGCCCCGGGGGTCTCACACTGTATCCAGGGCGTCTCACACTGTACACCAGGGGTCTCATACTGTGCCCCGGGGGTCTCACACTGTGTCCCGGGTGTCTCACACTGTACCCCGGGGGTCTCACACTGTGCCCCGGGGGTCTAACACTGTACCCCGGGGGTAGGTCTCACACTGTGTCCCGGGGGGGGTGAGGTCTCACACTGTACCCAGGGGGGCTCACACTGTATCAAGGGGGGAGGTCTCACACTGTGTCCCGGGGTTGGGGGTCTCACACTGTACCCCGGGGGTCTCATACAGTGTCCCGGGGGTCTCACACTGTGCCCCGGGGGTCTCACACTGTGTCTGGGGGTCTCGCACTGTGCCCCGGGGGTCTCACACTGTACCCTGGCGGGGAGGGGGGTCTCACACTGTGTCCCGGGGGTCTCACACAGTGTCCGGGGGTCTCACACTGTACCCAAGGGGGGGTCTCACACTGTGTCCCGGGGGTCTCACACTGTACACCGGGTGGTGTGTCTCAAACTGTGTCCGGGGGTCTCACACTTTACCCCGGGGGGTTCTCACACTGTGCACCGGGGGTCTCACGCAATGTCCCGGGGGTCTCACACTGTGTCCGGGGATGTCACACTGTGCCCCGGGGATCTCAAACTGTGCCCCAGGGGGGGTCTCACACGGTGTCCCGGGGGGGATCTCTTACTGTACCCCGGGGGTCTCACACTGTGTCCCGGGGGTCTCACACTGTGCCCGGGGGGTCTCACGCTGTGTCCCGGGAGGAGTCTCACACTGTTTCCCGGGGGTCTCACACTGTGCCCCGGGGGGGGGGGGGTCTCACACTGTGTCCCGGGTTCTCACACAATGTCCCGCTGGTCTCACACTGTGTCCGGGGGTCTCACATCAATGTCCCGGGGGTCTCACACAATGTCCCGGGGTCTCTCACACTGTGTCCCAGGGGGGTCTCACAATGTGCCCGGGGGGTCTCACACTGTGTCCCGGGGGTCTCACACTGTGTCCCGGGGGGTCTCACACTGTGTCCAGGGGGTCTCACACTGTGCCCCGGGGGGGGGTATCACACTGTGCCCCGTCGATCTCACACTATGTCCCGGGAGGGGTCTCACACTGTGTCCCGGGGGTCTCACACTGTGCCCCGGGAAGGGGTCTCACAGTATACCCCGAGGATCTCACACTGTGTCCCGGGGGTCTCACACTGTGCCCCGAGTAGGGTCTCACACTGTGTCCTGGGGGTCTCACACTGTGCCCCGGGGGTCTCACACTGTGTCCCGGGGTGGGGGGGGTATCACACTGTGCCCCGTCGATCTCACACTATGTCCCGGGAGGGGTCTCACACTGTGTCCCGGGGGTCTCACACTGTGCCCCGGGAAGGGGTCTCACAGTATACCCCGGGGATCTCACACTGTGTCCCGGGGGTCTCACACTGTGCCCCGAGGAGGGTCTCACACTGTGTCCTGGGGGTCTCACACTGTGCCCCGGGGGTCTCACACTGTGTCCCGGGGTGGGGGGCTCTCACACTGTGTCCCGGTGGTCTCACACTGTGTCTGGGGGTCTCACACAATGTCCAGGGGGTCTCACACTGTGCCCCGGGGGGGGGTCTCACACTGTGCCCCGTCGATCTCACACTATGTCCCGAGAGGGGTCTCACACTGTGTCCCGGGGGTCTCACACTGTGCCCCGGGAGAGGGTCTCACAGTGTACCCCGGGGATCTCACACTGTGTCCCGGGCGTCTCACACTGTGCCCCGAGGAGGGTCTCACACTGTGTCCTGGGGGTCTCACACTGTGCCCCGGGGGTCTCACACTGTATCCCGGGCGTCTCACACTGTGCCCCGGGGGTCTCACACTGTGTCCCGGGTGTCTCACACTGTACCCCGGGGGTCTCACACTGTGCCCCGGGGGTCTAACACTGTACCCCGGGGGTAGGTTTCACACTGTGTCCCGGGGGGGGTGAGGTCTCACACTGTACCCAGGGGGGCTCACACTGTATCAAGGGGGGAGGTCTCACACTGTGTCCCGGGGGTCTCACACTGTACCCCGGGGGGTCTCACACTGTGTCCTCGGGGTCTCGCACTGTACACTCGGGGGTCTCACACTGTACCCCGGGGGGGGGGGTTCACACTGTGCCCCGTGGGTCTCACACTGTGTCCGGGTGGGGGCGGTCTCACACTGTGCCCCGGGGGTCTCACACTGCGTCCCGGGGGGGGGGGTCTCACACTGTGTCCCGGGGGGGTCTCACACTGTGTCCCGGGGGGGGTGAGGTCTCACACTGTACCCAGGGGGGCTCACACTGTATCAAGGGGGGGGGTTCTCACACTGTGCCCCGGGGGTCTCACACTCTGTCACGGGGGTCTCACACTGTACCCCGGGGGTCTCACACTGTACCCCGGGGGGGTCTCACACTGTACCCCGGGGGGTCTCACACTGTGCCCCGGGGCTCTCACACTTTACCCTGGGGGGGGTCTCACACTGTGTCCCGGGGGTCTCACACTGCGTCCCGGGGGGGGGGTCTCACACTGTGTCCCGGGGGGGTCTCACACTGTGTCCCGGGGGGGGTGAGGTCTCACACTGTACCCAGGGGGGCTCACACTGTATCAAGGGGGGGGTTCTCACACTGTGCCCCGGGGGTCTCACACTCTGTCACGGGGGTCTCACACTGTACCCCGGGGGTCTCACACTGTACCCCGGGGGGGTCTCACACTGTACCCCGGGGGGTCTCACACTGTGCCCCGGGGGTCTCACACTTTACACTGGGGGGGGTCTCACACTGTGTCCCGGGGGTCTCACACTGTACCCCAGGGGTCTCACACCGTGTCCCGGAGATCTCACACTGTACCACGGGGGGTGCGGGGGTTTCTCACTGTGTCCGTGGGTCTCACACTGTTCCCCGGGGGTGGTCTCACACTGTCCGGGGGTCTCACACTATACCCCGGGTGGGGGGTCTCACACTGTGTCCTGGGGGTCTCACACTATACCCCGGGTGTCTCACACTGTACCCCGAGGGGAGGGGGTCTCACACTGTGTCCCGGGGGTCTCACACTGTACTCCGGGGGGTCTCACACTGTGTCCTCAGGGTCTCACACTGTACCCCGGGGTCTCACACTTTACCCCGGGGGGGTGGTTTCACACTGTGCCCCGGGGGTCTCACACTGTGTCCTCGTGGGGGCGGTCTCACACTGTGCCCCGGGGGTCTCACACTGCGTCCCGGGGGGGGGTCTCACACTATGTCCCGGGGGGGTCTCACATTGTGTCCCGGGGGCGGGTCTCACACACTGTGTCCTGGCGGTCTCACACTGTACCCCGGGGGGTCTCACACTGTGTCCTCGGGGTCTCACACTGTACCCCGGGGGTCTCACACTGTACCCCGGGAGGGGGTCTCACACTGTGTCCAGGGATCTCACACTGTACCCCGGGGGGTTCTCACACTGTGCCCCGGGGGTCTCACTCTGTGTCCCGGGGGTCTCACACTGTGCCCGGGGGTCTCACGCTGTGTCCCGGGAGGAGTCTCACACTGTGTCTGGGGGTCTCACACTGTGCCCTGGGGGGGGGGGTCTCACACTGTGTCCCGGGTTCTCACACAATGTCCCGCTGGTCTCACACTGTGTCCGGGGGTCTCACACAATGTCCCGGGGGTCTCACACAATGTCCCGGGGGTCTCACACTGTGTCCCAGGGGGGTCTCACACTATATCCCGGGGGTCTCGCACTGTGACCCGGGGGGGGGGGTGTCTCACACTGTGTCCCGGGGGTCTCACACTGTGCCCGGGGGGTCTCACACTGTGTCCCGGGGGGTCTCACACTGTGTCCCGGGGGGGAGGGGGGTCTCACACTGTGTCCCGGTGGTCTCACACTGTGTCCGGGGGTCTCACACAATGTCCAGGGGGTCTCACACTGAGCCCCGGGGGGGGTCTCACACTGTGCCCCGTCGATCTCACACAATGTCCCGGGGGTCTCACACTGTGTCCAGGGGGTCTCACACTGTACCCCGGGGGGGGTCTCAAACTGTGTCCGGGGGTCTCACACTGTACCCCGGGGGGTTCTCACACTGTGCCCCGGGAGTCTCACACTCTGTCACGGGGGTCTCACACTGTACCCCGGGGGGTGTCTCACACTGTGTCCTGGGGGTCTCACAATGTACCCCTGGGATCTCACACTGTGTCCCGGAGGTCTCACACTGAGTCCCGGGGGGGGGTCTCCCACTGTATCCCGGGAGGGGTCTCACACTGTGTCCCGGGGGTCTCACACTGCGGCCCGGGGGGGGGGGGTCTCACACTGTGCCCCGGGGGTCTCACACTGTGTCCCGGGGGGCGTCTCACACTGTGACCCGTGGGTCTCACACTGTGCCCCGAAGGTCTCACACTGTGTCCGGGGGTTCACACACTGTGCCCCGGGGGTCTCGCACTGTGTTCCGGGGGTCTCACACTGTACACCGGGAGGGTCTTACACTTTGTCCCGGGGGGGAGTCTCACACTGTGTCCCGGGGGTCTCACACTGTGGCCCGGGGGGGTCTCACATTGTGTCCCGGGGGTCTCACACTGTGCTCGGGCGGTCTCACACTGGGTGCCGGGGGTCTCACACTGTGTCGCGGGGGGGTCTCACTGTGTCCCGGGGGGGGGTCTCATACTGTGTCCCGGGGGTCTCAAACTGTGTCCGGGGGTCTCACACAATGTCCCCGGGGGGTCTCACACTGTGTCCGGGGGTCTCACACTGTACCTCGGGGGGTCTTACACTTTATCCCGGGGGGGGGGTCTCACACTGTACCCCGGGGGTCTCGCACTGTGTCCCGGGTGGGGGGGGAGGTCTCACACTGTGCCCCGGGGATCTCACATTATATCCCGGGATGGGTCTCACACTGTGTCCCGGGGGTCTCACACTGTGCCCCGGGGGGGGGTCTCACACTGTACCCCGGGGGTCTCACACTGTGCCCCGGGGGGCGTCTCATACTGTGTCCCGGGGGGGGAGTTCTCACACTGTACCCCGGGGGTCTCACACTGTGCCCCGGGGTTCTCACACTGTACCCCGGGGGGGTGTCTCACACTTTGTCCTGGGGGTCTCACACTGTACCCCGGGGGTCTCACACTGTTTCCCGGGGCGGTGGTCTCACACTGTACCCCGGGGGTCTCACACTGTGTCCTGGGGGGGGCGGTCTCACACTGTGCCCCGGGGGTCTCACACTGCGTCCCGGGGTGGGTCTCACACTGTGTCCCGGGAGGGTCTCACACTGTGCCCCAGGGGGGGGTCTCACACACTGTGTCCTGGCGGTCTCACACTATACCCCGGAGGTCTCACACTGTCTCCCGGGGTCTCACACTGTACCCCGGGGGTCTCACACTGTGTCCCGGGGGTCTCACACTGTGCCCCTGGGGGGGTCTCAAACTGTGTCCAGGGGTCTCACACTGTACCCCGGGGGGTTCTCACACTGTGCCCCGAGGGTCTCACACTCTGTCACGGGGGTCTCACACTGTACCCCGGGGGTCTCACACTGTACCCCGGGGGGTCTCACACTGTACCCCGGGGGGTCTCACACTGTGCCCCGGGGGTCTCACACTTTACCCTGGGGGGGGTCTCACACTGTGTCCCGGGGGTCTCACACTGTACCCCAGGGGTCTCACACCGTGTCCCGGAAATCTCACACTGTACCACGGGGGGTGCGGCGGTCTCACACTGTGTCCGTGGGTCTCACACTGTTCCCCGGGGGTGGTCTCACACTGTGTCCGGGGGTCTCACACTATACCCCGGGTGGGGGGTCTCACACTGTGTCCTGGGAGTCCCACACTGTACCCCGGGTGTCTCACACTGTACCCCGAGGGGGGTCTCACACTGTGTCCCGGGGGTCTCACACTGTACCCCGGGTGGTCTCACACTGTGTCCTCAGGGTCTCACACTGTACCCCGGGGGTCTCACACTGTACCCCGGGGGGGGGTTTCACACTGTGCCCCGGGGGTCTCACACTGTGTCCTGGTGGGGGCGGTCTCACACTGTGCCCCGGGGGTCTCACACTGCGTCCCGGGGGGGGGGTCTCACACTGTGTCCCGGGGGGGTCTCACACTGTGTCCCGGGGGCGGGTCTCACACGCTGTGTCCTGGCGGTCTCACACTGTACCCTGGGGTTCTCGCACTGTGTCCAGGGGTCTCACACTGTACCCCGGGGGGTTCTCACACTGTGCCCCGGGGGTCTCACACTCTGTCCCGGGGGTCTCACACTGTACCCCGGGGAGTATCTCACACTGTGTCCTGGGGGTCTCACACTGTGTCCAGGGGGTCTCACACTGTACCCCGGGTGGGGTGTCTCAAACTGTGTCCGGGGTCTCACACTTTACCCCGGGGGGTTCTCACACTGTGCCCCGGGGGTCTCACGCAATGTCCTGGGGGTCTCACACTGTGTCCGGGGATGTCACACTGTGCCCCGGGGATCTCATACTGTGCCCCAGGGGGGGTCTCACACAGTGTCCCGGGGGGGATCTCTTACTGTACCCCGGGGGTCTCACTCTGTGTCCCGGGGGTCTCACACTGTGCCCGGAGGGTCTCACGCTGTATCCCGGGAGGAGTCTCACACTGTGTCTGGGGGTCTCACACTGTGCCCCGGGGGTCTCACACTGTATCCTGGCGGGGAGGGGGGTCTCACACTGTGTCCCGCGGTCTCACACTGTACCTCGGGGGGTCTCACACTGTACCCCGGTGGGTCTCACACTGTGCCCCGGGGGTCTCACACTGTACCCTGGGGGGGGGGGTCTCACACTGTGTCCCGGGGGTCTCACACTGTACCCCAGGGGTCTCACACCGTGTCCCGGAGATCTCACACTGTACCACGGGGGGTGCGGGGGTCTCACACTGTGTCCGGGGGTCTCACACTATACCCCGGGTGAGGGGTCTCACACTGTGTCCTGGGGGTCTCACACTGTACCCCGGGTGTCTCACACTGTACCCCGAGGGGGGGGGGTCTCACACTGTGTCCCGGGGGTCTCACACTGTACCCCGGGGGGTCTCACACTGTGTCCTCGGGGTCTCACACTGTACTCCGGGGGTCTCACACTGTACCCCGGGGGGGGGTTCACACTGTGCCCCGGGGGTCTCACACTGTGTCCTGGTGGGGGCGGTCTCACACTGTGCCCCGGGGGTCTCACACTGCGTCCCGGGGGGGGTCTCACACTGTGTCCCGGGGGGTCTCACACTGTGTCCCTGGGGCGGGTCTCACACACTGTGTCCTGGCGGTCTCACACTGTACCCTGGGGGTCTCACACTGTGTCCCGAGGTCTCACACTGTACCCCGAGGGGGGGTCTCACACTGTGTCCGGGGGTCTCACACTTTACCCCGGGGGGTTCTCACACTGTGCCCCGGGGGTCTCACGCAATGTCCCGGGGGTCTCACACTGTGTCCGGGGATGTCACACTGTGCCCCGGGGATCTCAAACTGTGCCCCATGGGGGGTCTCACACGGTGTCCCGGGGGGGATCTCTTACTGCACCCCGGGGGTCTCACACTGTGTCCCGGGGGTCTCACACGGTGCCCGGGGGGTCTCACGCTGTGTCCCGGGAGGAGTCTCACACTGTTTCCCGGGGGTCTCACACTGTGCCCCGGGGGGGGGGTCTCACACTATGTCCCGGGTTCTCACACAATGTCCCGCTGGTCTCACACTGTGTCCGGGGGTCTCACACAATGTCCCGGGGGTCTCACACAATGTCCCGGGGGTCTCACACTGTGTCCCAGGGGAGTCTCACACTGTGTCCCGGGGGTCTCGCACTGTGCCCCGGGGGGGGGGGTGTCTCACACTGTGTCCCGGGGGTCTCACACTGTGCCCGGGGGGTCTCGCACTGTGTCCCGGGGGTCTCACACTGTGCCCCGGGGGTCTAACACTGCACCCCGGGGGTAGGTTCACTCTGTGTCCCGGGGGGGTGAGGTCTCACACTGTACCCAGGGGGGCTCACACTGTATCAAAGGGGGAGGTCTCACACTGTTTCCCGGGGGTGGGGGTCTCACACTGTACCCCGGGGGTCCCACACTGTGTCCGGGGATCTCACACTGTACCCCAGGGGGGGTCTCATACTGTGTCCCGGGGGTCTCACACTGTGTCCCGGGGGTCTCACTGTACCTCGGGGGTCTCACATTGTGTCCCGCAGTTTCACAATGTACCCCGGGGTGGTCTCACACTGTGTCCTGGGGGTCTTACACTGTACCCCGGGGGTCTCACAATGTGTCCCGGGGGTCTCACACTGTACCCCAGGGGTCTCACACTGTGTCCCGGAGGTCTCACACTGTACCCCGGGGGGTGTCTCACACTCTGTCCGGGGGGTCTCACACTGTGTCCCGGGGGTCTCACACTGTGCCCCGGGGGTCTCACACTGTACCCGGGGGGGGTCTCACACTCTGTCCGGGGGGTCTCCCACTGTGTTCCGGGGGTCTCACACTGTACCCCAGGGGTCTCACACTGTGTCACGGAGGTCTCACACTGTACCCCGGGGGGTGTCTCACACTCTGTCCCGGGGGTCTCACACTGTACCTCGGGGGGCGCGGGGGTCTCACACTGTGTCCGTGGGTCTCACACTATACCCCGTGAGGGGTCTCACACTGTGTCCGGGGGTCTCACACTATACCCCGGCTGGGGGGTCTCACACTGTGTCCTGGGGGTCTCACACTGTACCCCGGAGGTCTCACACTGTACCCCGAGGGGGGGGGGTCTCACACTGTGTCCCGGGGGTCTCACACTGAACCCCGGGGGATCTCACACTGTGTCCTCGGGGTCTCACACTGTACACTGGGGGTCTCACACTGTACCCGGGGGGGGGTCTCACACTTTGCCCCGGGGGTCTCACACTGCATCCCGGGGTGGTCTCACACTGTGTCCTGGGGGTCTCACACTGTATCCCAGGGGTCCCACAATGTGTCCCGGGGGTCTCACACTGTACCCCAGGAGGGCGTCTCACACTGTGTCCGGGGGTCTCACACTGTGCCCCGGGGGGGGTCTCACACTGTCCCGGGTTCTCACACAATGTCCCGCTGGTCTCACACTGTGTCCGGGGGTCTCACACAATGTCCCGGGGGTCTCACACAATGTCCAGGGGGTCTCACACTGTGTCCCAGGGGGGTCTCACACTATGTCCCGGGGGTCTCGCACTGTGCCCCGGGGGGGGGGGGTGTCTCACACTGTGTCCCGGGGGTCTCACACTGTGCCCGGGGGGTCTCACACTGGGTCCCGGGGTTCTCACACTGTGTCCCGGGGGGTCTCACACTGTGTCCCGGTGGTCTCACACTGTGTCCGGGGGTCTCACACAATGTCCAGGGGGTCTCACACTGAGCCCCGGGGGGGGGGTCTCACACTGTGCCCCGTCGATCTCACACAATGTCCCGGGGGTCTCACACAATGTCCCGGGGGTCTCACACTGTGCCCCGGGAGGGGGTCTCACACTGTACCCCGGGGATCTCACACTGTGTCCCGGGGGTCTCACACTGTGCCCCGGGGGTCTCACACTGTGCCCCGAGGAGGGTCTCACACTGTGTCCTGGGGGTCTCACACTGTGCCCCGGGGGTCTCACACTGTATCCCGGGCGTCTCACACTGTACACCAGGGGTCTCACACTGTGCCCCGGGGGTCTCACACTGTGTCCCGGGTGTCTCACACTGTACCCCGGGGGTCTCACACTGTGCCCCGGGGGTCTAACACTGTACCCCGGGGGTAGGTCTCACACTGTGTCCCGAGGGGGGTGAGGTCTCACACTGTACCCAGGCGGGCTCACACTGTATCAAGGGGGGAGGTATCACGCTGTGTCCCGGGGGTGGGGGTCTCACACTGTACCCCGGGGGTCTCATACAGTGTCCCGGGGGTCTCACACTGTGCCCCGGGGGTCTCACACTGTGTCTGGGGGTCTCACACTGTGCCCCGGGGGTCTCACACTGTACCCTGGCGGGGAGAGGGGTCTCACACTGTGTCCCGCGGTCTCACACTGTACCTCGGGGGGTCTCACACTGTACCCCGGGGGGTCTCACACTGTGTCCCGGGGGTCTCACACTGTACCCCAGGGGTCTCACACCATGTCCCGGAGATCTCACACTGTACCACGGGGGGTGCGGGGGTCTCACACTGTGTCCGTGGGTCTCACACTGTTCCCCGGGGGTGGTCTCACACTGTGTCCGGGGGTCTCACACTATACCCCGGGTGAGGGGTCTCACACTGTGTCCTGGGGGTCTCACACTGTACCCCGGGTGTCTCACACTGTACCCCGAGGGGGGGGGGACTCACACTGTGTCCCGGGGGTCTCACACTGTACCCCGGGGGGTCTCACACTGTGTCCTCGGGGTCTCACACTGTACTCCGGGGGTCTCACACTGTACCCCGGGGGGGAGGGGTTCACACTGTGCCCCGGGGTTCTCACACTGTGTCCTGGTGGGGGCGGTCTCACACTGTGCCCCGGGGGTCTCACACTGCGTCCCGGGGGGGGTCTCACACTGTGTCCCGGGGGGTCTCACACTGTGTCCCGGGGCGGGTCTCACACACTGTGTCCTGGCGGTCTCACACTGTACCCTGGGGGTCTCACACTGTGTCCCGAGGTCTCACACTGTACCCCGAGGGGGGGGTCTCACACTGTGTCCCGGGGGTCTCACACTGTACACCGGGGGGTCTCACGCTGTGTCCTCGGGGTCTCACACTGTACCCCGGGGGTCTCACACTGTACCCCGGGAGGGGGTCTCACACTGTGTCCAGTGGTCTCACACTGTACCCCGGGGGGTTCTCACACTGTGCCCCGGGGGTCTCACACTCTGTCCCGGGGGTCTCACACTGTACCCCGGGGAGTGTCTCACACTGTGTCCTGGGGGTCTCACACTGTGTCCAGGGGGTCTCACACTGTACCCCGGGTGGTGTGTCTCAAGCTGTGTCCGGGGGTCTCACACTTTACCCCGGGGGGTTCTCACACTGTGCCCCGGGGGTCTCACGCAATGTCCCGGGGGTCTCACACTGTGTCCGGGGATGTCACACTGTGCCCCGGGGATCTCAAACTGTGCCCCAGGGGGGGTCTCACACGGTGTCCCGGGGGGGATCTCTTACTGTACCCCGGGGGTCTCACACTGTGTCCCGGGGGTCTCACGCTGTGTCCCGGGAGGAGTCTCACACTGTTTCCCGGGGGTCTCACACGGTGCCCCGGGGGGGGGGGGTCTCACACTGTGTCCCGGGTTCTCACACAATGTCCCGCTGGTCTCACACTGTGTCCGGGGGTCTCACACAATGTCCCGGGGGTCTCACACAATGTCCCGGGGGTCTCACACTGTGTCCCAGGGGGGTCTCACACTGTGTCCCGGGGGTCTCGCACTGTGCCCCGGGGTGGGGGTGTCTCACACTGTGTCCCGGCGGTCTCACACTGTGCCCGGGGGGTCTCACACTGTGTCCCGGGGGTCTCACACTGTGCCCCGGGAGGGGGTCTCACACTGTACCCCGGGGATCTCACACTGTGTCCCGGGGCTCTCACACTGTGCCCCGAGGAGGGTCTCACACTGTGTCCTGGGGGTCTCACACTGTGCCCCGGGGGTCTCACACTGTATCCCGGGCGTCTCACACTGTACACCAGGGGTCTCACACTGTGCCCCGGGGGTCTCACACTGTGTCCCGGGTGTCTCACACTGTACCCCGGGGGTCTCACACTGTGCCCCGGGGGTCTAACACTGTACCCCGGGGGTAGGTCTCACTCTGTGTCCCGGGGGGGTGAGGTCTCACACTGTACCCAGGGGGGCTCACACTGTATCAAGGGGGGAGGTCTCACACTGTTTCCCGGGGGTGGGGGTCTCACACTGTACCCCGGGGGTCTCATACAGTGTCCCGGGGGTCTCACACTGTGCCCCGGGGGTCTCACACTGTGTCTGGGGGGTCTCACACTGGGTCCCGGGGGTCTAACACAATGTCCAGGGGGTCTCACACTGTGTCACAGGGGGGTCTCACACTATGTCCCGGGGGTCTCGCACTGTGCCCCGGGGGGGGGGATGTCTCACACTGTGTCCCGGGGGTCTCACACTGTGCCCGGGGGGTCTCACACTGGGTCCCGGGGGTCTCACACTGTGTCCTGGGGGTCTCACACTGTACCCCGGAGGTCTCACACTGTACCCCGAGGGGGGGGGGTCTCACACTGTGTCCCGGGGGTCTCACACTGAACCCCGGGGGATCTCACACTGTGTCCTCGGGGTCTCACACTGTACACTGGGGGTCTCACACTGTACCCAGGGGGGGGTTTCACACTGTGCCCCGGGGGTATCACACTGTGTCCTGGTGGGGGCGGTCTCACACTTTGCCCCGGGGGTCTCACACTGCATCCCGGGGTGGTCTCACACTGTGTCCTGGGGGTCTCACACTGTATCCCAGGGGTCCCACAATGTGTCCCGGGGGTCTCACACTGTACCCCAGGAGGGCGTCTCACACTGTGTCCGGGGGTCTCACACTGTGCCCCGGGGGGGGGGTCTCACACTGTCCCGGGTTCTCACACAATGTCCCGCTGGTCTCACACTGTGTCCGGGGGTCTCACTCAATGTCCCGGGGGTCTCACACAATGTCCAGGGGGTCTCACACTGTGTCCCAGGGGGGTCTCACACTATGTCCCGGGGGTCTCGCACTGTGCCCCGGGGGGGGGGGTGTCTCACACTGTGTCCCGGGGGTCTCACACTGTGCCCGGGGGGTCTCACACTGGGTCCCGGGGGTCTCACACTGTGTCCCGGGGGGTCTCACACTGTGTCCCGGGGGGGGGGGGGTCTCACACTGTGTCCCGGTGGTCTCACACTGTGTCCGGGGGTCTCACACAATGTCCAGGGGGTCTCACACTGAGCCCCGGGGGGGGGTCTCACACTGTGCCCCGTCGATCTCACACAATGTCCCGGGGGTCTCACACAATGTCCCGGGGGTCTCACACTGTGCCCCGGGAGGGGGTCTCACACTGTACCCCGGGGATCTCACACTGTGTCCCGGGGGTCTCACACTGTGCCCCGGGGGTCTCACACTGTGCCCCGAGGAGGGTCTCACACTGTGTCCTGGGGGTCTCACACTGTGCCCCGGGGGTCTCACACTGTATCCCGGGCGTCTCACACTGTACTCCAGGGGTCTCACACTGTGCCCCGGGGGTCTCACACTGTGTCCCGGGTGTCTCACACTGTACCCCGGGGGTCTCACACTGTGCCCCGGGGGTCTAACACTGTACCCCGGGGGTAGGTCTCACACTGTGTCCCGGGGGGGGTGAGGTCTCACACTGTACCCAGGCGGGCTCACACTGTATCAAGGGGGGAGGTATCACGCTGTGTCCCGGGGGTGGGGGTCTCACACTGTACCCCGGGGGTCTCATACAGTGTCCCGGGGGTCTCACACTGTGCCCCGGGGGTCTCACACTGTGTCTGGGGGTCTCACACTGTGCCCCGGGGGTCTCACACTGTACCCTGGCGGGGAGAGGGGTCTCACACTGTGTCCCGCGGTCTCACACTGTACCTCGGGGGGTCTCACACTGTACCCCGGGGGGTCTCACACTGTGCCCCGGGGGTCTCACACTGTACCCTGGGGGGGGGGGGGGTTCACACTGTGTCCCGGGGGTCTCACACTGTACCCCAGGGGTCTCACACCATGTCCCGGAGATCTCACACTGTACCACGGGGGGTGCGGGGGTCTCACACTGTGTCCGTGGGTCTCACACTGTTCCCCGGGGGTGGTCTCACACTGTGTCCGGGGGTCTCACGCTATACCCCGGGTGAGGGGTCTCACACTGTGTCCTGGGGGTCTCACACTGTACCCCGGGTGTCTCACACTGTACCCCGAAGGGGGGGACTCACACTGTGTCCCGGGGGTCTCACACTGTACCCCGGGGGGTCTCACACTGTGTCCTCGGGGTCTCACACAGTACTCCGGGGGTCTCACACTGTACCCCGGGGGGGGGGGGTTTCACACTGTGCCCCGGGGGTCTCACACTGTGTCCTGGTGGGGGCGGTCTCACACTGTGCCCCGGGGGTCTCACACTGCGTCCCGGGGGGGGTCTCACACTGTGTCCCGGGGGGTCTCACACTGTGTCCCGGGGCGGGTCTCATACACTGTGTCCTGGCGGTCTCACACTGTACCCTGGGGGTCTCACACTGTGTCCCGAGGTCTCACACTGTACCCCGAGGGGGGTTCTCACACTGTGTCCCGGGGGTCTCACACTGTACACCGGGGGGTCTCACGCTGTGTCCTCGGGGTCTCACACTGTACCCCGGGGGTCTCACACTGTACCCCGGGAGGGGGTCTCACACTGTGTCCAGTGGTCTCACACTGTACCCCGGGGGGTTCTCACACTGTGCCCCGGGGGTCTCACACTCTGTCCCGGGGGTCTCACACTGTACCCCGGGGAGTGTCTCACACTGTGTCCTGGGGGTCTCACACTGTGTCCAGGGGGTCTCACACTGTACCCCGGGTGGTGTGTCTCAAGCTGTGTCCGGGGGTCTCACACTTTACCCCGGGGGGTTCTCACACTGTGCCCCGGGGGTCTCACGCAATGTCCCGGGGGTCTCACACTGTGTCCGGGGATGTCACACTGTGCCCCGGGGATCTCAAACTGTGCCCCAGGGGGGGTCTCACACGGTGTCCCGGGGGGGATCTCTTACTGTACCCCGGGGGTCTCACACTGTGTCCCGGGGGTCTCACGCTGTGTCCCGGGAGGAGTCTCACACTGTTTCCCGGGGGTCTCACACTGTGCCCCGGGGGGGGGGGGTTCTCAGACTGTGTCCCGGGTTCTCACACAATGTCCCGCTGGTCTCACACTGTGTCCGGGGGTCTCACACAATGTCCTGGGCGTCTCACACAATGTCCCGGGGGTCTCACACTGTGTCCCAGGGGGGTCTCACACTGTGTCCCGGGGGTCTCGCACTGTGCCCCGGGGTGGGGGTGTCTCACACTGTGTCCCGGCGGTCTCACACTGTGCCCGGGGGGTCTCACACTGTGTCCCGGGGGTCTCACACTGTGCCCCGGGAGGGGGTCTCACACTGTACCCCGGGGATCTCACACTGTGTCCCGGGGCTCTCACACTGTGCCCCGAGGAGGGTCTCACACTGTGTCCTGGGGGTCTCACACTGTGCCCCGGGGGTCTCACACTGTATCCCGGGCGTCTCACACTGTACACCAGGGGTCTCACACTGTGCCCCGGGGGTCTCACACTGTGTCCCGGGTGTCTCACACTGTACCCCGGGGGTCTCACACTGTGCCCCGGGGGTCTAACACTGTACCCCGGGGGTAGGTCTCACTCTGTGTCCCGGGGGGGTGAGGTCTCACACTGTACCCAGGGGGGCTCACACTGTATCAAGGGGGGAGGTCTCACACTGTTTCCCGGGGGTGGGGGTCTCACACTGTACCCCGGGGGTCTCATACAGTGTCCCGGGGGTCTCACACTGTGCCCCGGGGGTCTCACAATGTGTCTGGGGGATCACACTGGGCCCCGGGGGTCTCACACTGTACACTGGCGGGGAGGGGGGTCTCACACTGTGTCCCGGGGGTCCCACACTGTGTCCGGGGATCTCACACTGTACCCCAGGGGGGGTCTCATACTGTGTCCCGGGGGTCTCACACTGTGTCCCGGGGGTCTCACTGTACCTCGGGGGTCTCACATTGTGTCCCGCAGTTTCACAATGTACCCCGGGGTGGTCTCACACTGTGTCCTGGGGGTCTTACACTGTACCCCAGGGGTCTCACACTGTGTCCCGGAGGTCTCACACTGTACCCCGGGGGGTGTCTCACACTCTGTCCGGGGGGTCTCACACTGTGTCCCGGGGGTCTCACACTGTGCCCCGGGGGTCTCACACTGTACCCGGGGGGGTTCTCACACTGTGTCCCGGGGGTCTCACACTGTACCCCAGGGGTCTCACACTGTGTCACGGAGGTCTCACACTGTACCCCGGGGGGTGTCTCACACTCTGTCCCGGGGGTCTCACACTGTACCTCGGGGGGCGCGGGGGTCTCACACTGTGTCCGTGGGTCTCACACTGTACCCCGGGAGGGGTCTCACACTGTGTCCGGGGGTCTCACACTATACCCCGGGTGGGGGCTCTCACACTGTGTCCTGGGGGTCTCACAATGTACCCCGGAGGTCTCACACTGTACCCCGAGGGGGGGGGTCTCACACTGTGTCCCGGGGGTCTCACACTGAACCCCGGGGGATCTCACACTGTGTCCTCGGGGTCTCACACTGTACACTGGGGGTCTCACACTGTACCCGGGGGGGGTTTCACACTGTGCCCCGGGGGTCTCACACTGTGTCCTGGTGGGGGCGGTCTCACACTTTGCCCCGGGGGTCTCACACTGCATCCCGGGGTGGTCTCACACTGTGTCCTGGGGGTCTCACACTGTATCCCAGGGGTCCCACAATGTGTCCCGGGGGTCTCACACTGTACCCCAGGAGGGGGTCTCACACTGTGTCCGGGGGTCTCACACTGTGCCCCGGGGGGGGGGGTCTCACACTGTGTCCCGGGTTCTCACACAATGTCCCGCTGGTCTCACACTGTGTCCGGGGGTCTCACACAATGTCCCGGGGGTCTCACACAATGTCCAGGGGGTCTCACACTGGGTCCCAGGGGGGTCTCACACTATGTCCCGGGGGTCTCGCACTGTGCCCCGGGGGGGGGGTGTCTCACACTGTGTCCCGGGGGTGGGGGTCTCACACTGTACCCCGGGGGTCTCATACAGTGTCCCGGGGGTCTCACACTGTGCCCCGGGGGTCTCACACTGTGTCTGGGGGTCTCACACTGGGCCCCGGGGGTCTCACACTGTACCCTGGCGGGGAGAGGGGTCTCCCACTGTGTCCCGGGGGTCCCACACTGTGTCCGGGGATCTCACACTGTACCCCAGGGGGGGTCTCATACTGTGTCCCGGGGGTCTCACACTGTGTCCCGGGTGTCTCACTGTACCTCGGGGGTCTCACATTGTGTCCCGCAGTTTCACAATGTACCCCGGGGTGGTCTCACACTGTGTCCTGGGGGTCTTACACTGTACCCCGGGGGTCTCACAATGTGTCCCGGGGGTCTCACACTGTACCCCAGGGGTCTCACACTGTGTCCCGGAGGTCTCACACTGTACCCCGGGGGGTGTCTCACACTCTGTCCGGGGGGTCTCACACTGTGTCCCGGGGGTCTCACACTGTGCCCCGGGGGTCTCACACTGTACCCGGGGGGGTCTCACACTCTGTCCGGGGGGTCTCACACTGTGTCCCGGGGGTTTCACACTGTACCCCAGGGGTCTCACACTGTGTCACGGAGGTCTCACACTGTACCCCGGGGGGTGTCTCACACTCTGTCCCGGGGGTCTCACACTGTACCTCGGGGGGCGCGGGGGTCTCACACTGTGTCCGTGGGTCTCACACTATACCCCGGGAGGGGTCTCACACTGTGTCCGGGGGTTTCACACTATACCCCGGGTGGGGGGTCTCACACTGTGTCCTGGGGGTCTCACACTGTACCCCGGAGGTCTCACACTGTACCCCGAGGGGGGGGGGGGTCTCACACTGTGTCCCGGGGGTCTCACACTGAACCCCGGGGGATCTCACACTGTGTCCTCGGGGTCTCACACTGTACACTGGGGGTCTCACACTGTACCCAGGGGGGGGTTTCACACTGTGCCCCGGGGGTATCACACTGTGTCCTGGTGGGGGCGGTCTCACACTTTGCCCCGGGGGTCTCACACTGCATCCCGGGGTGGTCTCACACTGTGTCCTGGGGGTCTCACACTGTATCCCAGGGGTCCCACAATGTGTCCCGGGGGTCTCACACTGTACCCCAGGAGGGGGTCTCACACTGTGTCCGGGGGTCTCACACTGTGCCCCGGGGGGGGGGGTCTCACACTGTGTCCCGGGTTCTCACACAATGTCCCGCTGGTCTCACACTGTGTCCGGGGGTCTCACACAATGTCCCGGGGGTCTCACACAATGTCCAGGGGGTCTCACACTGTGTCCCAGGGGGGTCTCACACTATGTCCCGGGGGTCTCGCACTGTGCCCCGGGGGGGGGGGGGGGGGTCTCACACTGTGTCCCGGGGGTCTCACACTGTGCCCGGGGGGTCTCACACTGGGTCCCGGGGGTCTCACACTGTGTCCCGGGGGGTCTCACACTGTGTCCCGGGGGGGGGGGGGTCTCACACTGTGTCCCGGTGGTCTCACACTGTGTCCGGGGGTCTCACACAATGTCCAGGGGGTCTCACACTGAGCCCCGGGGGGGGGTCTCACACTGTGCCCCGTCGATCTCACACAATGTCCCGGGGGTCTCACACAATGTCCCGGGGGTCTCACACTGTGCCCCGGGAGGGGGTCTCACACTGTACCCCGGGGATCTCACACTGTGTCCCGGGGGTCTCACACTGTGCCCCGGGGGTCTCACACTGTGCCCCGAGGAGGGTCTCACACTGTGTCCAGGGGGTCTCACACTGTGCCCCGGGGGTCTCACACTGTATCCCGGGCGTCTCACACTGTACACCAGGGGTCTCACACTGTGCCCCGGGGGTCTCACACTGTGTCCCGGGTGTCTCACACTGTACCCCGGGGGTCTCACACTGTGCCCCGGGGGTCTAACACTGTACCCCGGGGGTAGGTCTCACACTGTGTCCCGGGGGGGGTGAGGTCTCACACTGTACCCAGGCGGGCTCACACTGTATCAAGGGGGGAGGTATCACGCTGTGTCCCGGGGGTGGGGGTCTCACACTGTACCCCGGGGGTCTCATACAGTGTCCCGGGGGTCTCACACTGTGCCCCGGGGGTCTCACACTGTGTCTGGGGGTCTCACACTGTGCCCCGGGGGTCTCACACTGTACCCTGGCGGGGAGAGGGGTCTCACACTGTGTCCCGCGGTCTCACACTGTACCTCGGGGGGTCTCACACTGTACCCCGGGGGGTCTCACACTGTGCCCCGGGGGTCTCACACTGTACCCTGGGGGGGGGGGGGTTCACACTGTGTCCCGGGGGTCTCACACTGTACCCCAGGGGTCTCACACCATGTCCCGGAGATCTCACACTGTACCACGGGGGGTGCGGGGGTCTCACACTGTGTCCGTGGGTCTCACACTGTTCCCCGGGGGTGGTCTCACACTGTGTCCTGGGGGTCTCACACTGTACCCCGGGTGTCTCACACTGTACCCCGAGGGGGGGGGGACTCACACTGTGTCCCGGGGGTCTCACACTGTACCCCGGGGGGTCTCACACTGTGTCCTCGGGGTCTCACACTGTACTCCGGGGGTCTCACACTGTACCCCGGGGGGGGGGGGGGTTTCACACTGTGCCCCGGGGGTCTCACACTGTGTCCTGGTGGGGGCGGTCTCACACTGTGCCCCGGGGGTCTCACACTGCGTCCCGGGGGGGATCTCACACTGTATCCCGGGGGGTCTCACACTGTGTCCCGGGGCGGGTCTCACACACTGTGTCCTGGCGGTCTCACACTGTACCCTGGGGGTCTCACACTGTGTCCCGAGGTCTCACACTGTACCCCGAGGGGGGGGTCTCACACTGTGTCCCGGGGGTCTCACACTGTACACCGGGGGGTCTCACGCTGTGTCCTCGGGGTCTCACACTGTACCCCGGGGGTCTCACACTGTACCCCGGGAGGGGGTCTCACACTGTGTCCAGTGGTCTCACACTGTACCCCGGGGGGTTCTCACACTGTGCCCCGGGGGTCTCACACTCTGTCCCGGGGGTCTCACACTGTACCCCGGGGAGTGTCTCACACTGTGTCCTGGGGGTCTCACACTGTGTCCAGGGGGTCTCACACTGTACCCCGGGTGGTGTGTCTCAAGCTGTGTCCGGGGGTCTCACACTTTACCCCGGGGGGTTCTCACACTGTGCCCCGGGGGTCTCACGCAATGTCCCGGGGGTCTCACACTGTGTCCGGGGATGTCACACTGTGCCCCGGGGATCTCAAACTGTGCCCCAGGGGGGGTCTCACACGGTGTCCCGGGGGGGATCTCTTACTGTACCCCGGGGGTCTCACACTCTGTCCCGGGGGTCTCACGCTGTGTCCCGGGAGGAGTCTCACACTGTTTCCCGGGGGTCTCACACTGTGCCCCGGGGGGGGGGGGTCTCACACTGTGTCCCGGGTTCTCACACAATGTCCCGCTGGTCTCACACTGTGTCCGGGGGTCTCACACAATGTCCCGGGGGTCTCACACAATGTCCCGGGGGTCTCACACTGTGTCCCAGGGGGGTCTCACACTGTGTCCCGGGAGTCTCGCACTGTGCCCCGGGGGGGGGGGGGGTGTCTCACACTGTGTCCCGGCGGTCTCACACTGTGCCCGGGGGGTCTCACACTGTGTCCCGGGGGTCTCACACTGTGCCCCGGGAGGGGGTCTCACACTGTACCCCGGGGATCTCACTCTGTGTCCCGGGGCTCTCACACTGTGCCCCGAGGAGGGTCTCACACTGTGTCCTGGGGGTCTCACACTGTGCCCCGGGGGTCTCACACTGTATCCCGGGCGTCTCACACTGTACACCAGGGGTCTCACACTGTGCCCCGGGGGTCTCACACTGTGTCCCGGGTGTCTCACACTGTACCCCGGGGGTCTCACACTGTGCCCCGGGGGTCTAACACTGTACTCCGGGGGTAGGTCTCACTCTGTGTGCCGGGGGGGTGAGGTCTCACACTGTACCCAGGGGGGCTCACACTGTATCAAGGGGGGAGGTCTCACACTGTTTCCCGGGGGTGGGGGTCTCACACTGTACCCCGGGGGTCTCATACAGTGTCCCGGGGGTCTCACACTGTGCCCCGGGGGTCTCACACTGTGTCTGGGGGTCTCACACTGGGCCCCGGGGGTCTCACACTGTACACTGGCGGGGAGGGGGGTCTCACACTGTGTCCCGGGGGTCCCACACTGTGTCCGGGGATCTCACACTGTACCCCAGGGGGGGTCTCATACTGTGTCCCGGGGGTCTCACACTGTGTCCCGGGGGTCTCACTGTACCTCGGGGGTCTCACATTGTGTCCCGCAGTTTCACAATGTACCCCGGGGTGGTCTCACACTGTGTCCTGGGGGTCTTACACTGTACCCCGGGGGTCTCATAATGTGTCCCGGGGGTCTCACACTGTACCCCAGGGGTCTCACACTGTGTCCCGGAGGTCTCACACTGTACCCCGGGGGGTGTCTCACACTCTGTCCGGGGGGTCTCACACTGTGTCCCGGGGGTCTCACACTGTGCCCCGGGGGTCTCACACTGTACCCGGAGGGGTTCTCACACTGTGTCCCGGGGGTCTCACACTGTACCCCAGGGGTCTCACACTGTGTCACGGAGGTCTCACACTGTACCCCGGGGGGTGTCTCACACTCTGTCCCGGGGGTCTCACACTGTACCTCGGGGGGCGCGGGGGTCTCACACTGTGTCCGTGGGTCTCACACTGTACCCCGGGAGGGGTCTCACACTGTGTCCGGGGGTCTCACACTATACCCCGGGTGGGGGCTCTCACACAATGTCCCGGGGGTCTCACACTGTGTCCCAGGGGGGTCTCACACTGTGTCCCGGGGGTCTCGCACTGTGCCCCCGGGGGGGGGGTGTCTCACACTGTGTCCCGGCGGTCTCACACTGTGCCCGGGGGGTCTCACACTGTGTCCCGGGGGTCTCACACTGTGCCCCGGGAGGGGGTCTCACACTGTACCCCGGGGATCTCACACTGTGTCCCGGGGCTCTCACACTGTGCCCCGAGGAGGGTCTCACACTGTGTCCTGGGGGTCTCACACTGTGCCCCGGGGGTCTCACACTGTATCCCGGGCGTCTCACACTGTACACCAGGGGTCTCACACTGTGCCCCGGGGGTCTCACACTGTGTCCCGGGTGTCTCACACTGTACCCCGGGGGTCTCACACTGTGCCCCGGGGGTCTAACACTGTACCCCGGGGGTAGGTCTCACTCTGTGTCCCGGGGGGGTGAGGTCTCACACTGTACCCAGGGGGGCTCACACTGTATCAAGGGGGGAGGTCTCACACTGTTTCCCGGGGGTGGGGGTCTCACACTGTACCCCGGGGGTCTCATACAGTGTCCCGGGGGTCTCACACTGTGCCCCGGGGGTCTCACACTGTGTCTGGGGGTCTCACACTGGGCCCCGGGGGTCTCACACTGTACACTGGCGGGGAGTGGGGTCTCACACTGTGTCCCGGGGGTCCCACACTGTGTCCGGGGATCTCACACTGTACCCCAGGGGGGGTCTCATACTGTGTCCCGGGGGTCTCACACTGTGTCCCGGGGGTCTCACTGTACCTCGGGGGTCTCACATTGTGTCCCGCAGTTTCACAATGTACCCCGGGGTGGTCTCACACTGTGTCCTGGGGGTCTTACACTGTACCCCGGGGGTCTCACAATGTGTCCCGGGGGTCTCACACTGTACCCCAGGGGTCTCACACTGTGTCCCGGAGGTCTCACACTGTACCCCGGGGGGTGTCTCACACTCTGTCCGGGGGGTCTCACACTGTGTCCCGGGGGTCTCACACTGTGCCCCGCGGGTCTCACACTGTACCCGGGGGGGTTCTCACACTGTGTCCCGGGGGTCTCACACTGTACCCCAGGGGTCTCACACTGTGTCACGGAGGTCTCACACTGTACCCCGGGGGGTGTCTCACACTCTGTCCCGGGGGTCTCACACTGTACCTCGGGGGGCGCGGGGGTCTCACACTGTGTCCATGGGTCTCACACTGTACCCCGGGAGGGGTCTCACACTGTGTCCGGGGGTCTCACACTATACCCCGGGTGGGGGCTCTCACACTGTGTCCTGGGGGTCTCACACTGTACCCCGGAGGTCTCACACTGTACCCCGAGGGGGGGGTCTCACACTGTGTCCCGGGGGTCTCACACTGAACCCCGGGGGATCTCACACTGTGTCCTCGGGGTCTCACACTGTACACTGGGGGTCTCACACTGTACCCGGGGGGGGTTTCACACTGTGCCCCGGGGGTCTCACACTGTGTCCTGGTGGGGGCGGTCTCACACTTTGCCCCGGGGGTCTCACACTGCATCCCGGGGTGGTCTCACACTGTGTCCTGGGGGTCTCACACTGTATCCCAGGGGTCCCACAATGTGTCCCGGGGGTCTCACACTGTACCCCAGGAGGGGGTCTCACACTGTGTCCGGGGGTCTCACACTGTGCCCCGGGGGGGGGGGTCTCACACTGTGTCCCGGGTTCTCACACAATGTCCCGCTGGTCTCACACTGTGTCCGGGGGTCTCACACAATGTCCCGGGGGTCTCACACAATGTCCAGGGGTTCTCACACTGTGTCCCAGGGGGGTCTCACACTATGTCCCGGGGGTCTCGCACTGTGCCCCGGGGGGGGGGGTGTCTCACACTGTGTCCCGGGGGTCTCACACTGTGCCCGGGGGTCTCACACTGGGTCCCGGGGGTCTCACACTGTGTCCCGGGGGGTCTCACACTCTGTCCCGGGGGGGGGGTCCCAAACTGTGTCCCGGTGGTCTCACACTGTGTCCGGGGGTCTCACACAATGTCCAGGGGGTCTCCCACTGAGCCCCGGGGGGGGGGGTCTCACACTGTGCCCCGTCGATCTCACACAATGTCCCGGGGGTCTCACACAATGTCCCGGGGGTCTCACACTGTGCCCCGGGAGGGGGTCTCACACTGTACCTCGGGGATCTCACACTGTGTCCCGGGGGTCTCACACTGTGCCCCGAGGAGGGTCTCACACTGTGTCCTGGGGGTCTCACACTGTGCCCCGGGGGTCTCACACTGTATCCCGGGCGTCTCACACTGTACACCAGGGGTCTCACACTGTGTCCCGGGTGTCTCACACTGTACCCCGGGGGTCTCACACTGTGCCCCGGGGGTCTAACACTGTACCCCGGGGGTAGGTCTCACACTGTGTCCCGGGGGGGGTGAGGTCTCACACTGTACCCAGGCGGGCTCACACTGTATCAAGGGGGGAGGTATCACGCTGTGTCCCGGGGGTGGGGGTCTCACACTGTACCCCGGGGGTCTCATACAGTATCCCGGGGGTCTCACACTGTGCCCCGGGGGTCTCACACTGTGTCTGGGGGTCTCACACTGTGCCCCGGGGGTCTCACACTGCACCCTGGCGGGGAGAGGGGTCTCACATTGTGTCCCGCGGTCTCACACTGTACCTCGGGGGGTCTCACACTGTACCCCGGGGGGTCTCACACTGTGCCCCGGGGGTCTCACACTGTACCCTGGGGGGGGTCTCACACTGTGTCCCGGGGGTCTCACACTGTACCCCAGGGGTCTCACACCGTGTCCCGGAGATCTCACACTGTACCACGGGGGGTGCGGGGGTCTCACACTGTGTCCGTGGGTCTCACACTGTTCCCCGGGGGTGGTCTCACACTGTGTCCGGAGGTCTCACACTATACCCCGGGTGAGGGGTCTCACACTGTGTCCTGGGGGTCTCACACTGTACCCCGTGTGTCTCACACTGTACCCTGAGGGGGGGGGTCTCACACTGTGTCCCGGGGGTCTCACACTGTACCCCGGGGGGTCTCACACTGTGTTCTCGGGGTCTCACACTGTACTCCGGGGGTCTCACACTGTACCCCGGGGGGGGGGGGTTTCACACTGTGCCCCGGCGGTCTCACACTGCGTCCCGGGGGGGGTCTCACACTGTGTCCCGGGGGGTCTCACACTGTGTCCCGGGGGCGGGTCTCACACACTGTGTCCTGGCGGTCTCACACTGTACCCCGAGGGGGGATTCTCACACTGTGTCCCGGGGGTCTCACACTGTACACCGGGGGGTCTCACACTGTGTCCTCGGGGTCTCACACTGTACCCCGGGGGTCTCACACTGTACCCCGGGAGGGGGTCTCACACTGTGTCCAGTGGTCTCACACTGTACCCCGGGGGGTTCTTACACTGTGCCCCGGGGGTCTCACACTCTGTCCCGGGGGTCTCACACTGTACCCCGGGGAGTGTCTCACACTGTGTCCTGGGGGTCTCACACTGTGTCCAGGGGGTCTCACACTGTACCCCGGGTGGTGTGTCTCAAACTGTGTCCGGGGGTCTCACACTTTACCCCGGGGGGTTCTCACACTGTGCCCCGGGGGTCTCACGCAATATCCCGGGGGTCTCACACTGTGTCCGGGGATGTCACACTGTGCCCCGGGGATCTCAAACTGTGCCCCAGGGGGGGGTCTCACACGGTGTCCCGGGGGGGATCTCTTACTGTACCCCGGGGGTCTCACACTGTGTCCCGGGGGTCTCACACTGTGCCCGGGGGGTCTCACGCTGTGTCCCGGGAGGAGTCTCACACTGTTTCCCGGGGGTCTCACACTGTGCCCCGGGGGGGGGGGGTCTCACACTGTGTCCCGGGTTCTCACACAATGTCCCGCTGGTCTCACACTGTGTCCGGGGGTCTCACACAATGTCCCGGGGGTCTCACACAATGTCCCGGGGGTCTCACACTGTGTCCCAGGGGGGTCTCACACTGTGTCCCGGGGGTCTCGCACTGTGCCCCGGGGGGGGGGTGTCTCACACTGTGTCCCGGGGGTCTCATACTGTACCCCAGGGGTCTCACACTGTGTCACGGAGGTCTCACACTGTACCCCGGGGGGTGTCTCACACTCTGTCCCGGGGGTCTCACACTGTACCTCGGGGGGCGCGGGGGTTTCACACTGTGTCCGTGGGTCTCACACTGTACCCCTGGTGGGGGGTCTCACACTGTGTCCTGGGGGTCTCACACTGTACCCCGGAGGGCTCACACTGTACCCCGAGGGGGGGGGTCTCACACTGTGTCCCGGGGGTCTCACACTGAACCCCGGGGGGGTCTCACACTGTGTCCCGGGGGTCTCACACTGTACCCCGGGAGTTGTCTCACACTGTGTCCTGGGGGTCTCACAATGTACCCCGGGGATCTCACACTGTGTCCCGGGGGTCCCGCACTGTGTCCCGGGGGTGGTCTCACACTGTGTCCCGGGGGGAGGGTTCTCACACTGTGTCCCGGTGGTCTCACACTGTGTCCGGGGATCTCACACAATGTCCCGGGGGTCTCACACTGTATCCAGGGGTCTCACACTGTGTCTGGTGGTCTCACACTGTGCCCCAGGGGTCTCACACTGTGCACCGGGGGGGTCTCGCTCGGTGTCCCGGGGGGGTCGCACACTGTACACCGGTGGTCTCACACTGTGTCCGGGGGTCTCACACAATGTCCCGGGGGTCTCACACTGTGTCCGGGGGTCTCACACTGTACCCCGGGGGGGTCTCACACTGTGTCCCGGGGGTGGGGGGGTCTCACACACTGTGTCCTGGCGCTCTCACACTGTACCCTTGGGGTCTCACACTGTGTACCGGGGTCTCACACTGTGTACGGGGGTCTCACACTATACCCCGTGTGGGGGGGTCTCACACTGTGTCCTGGGGGTCTCACACTGTGTCCCGGGGGTCTCACACTGTGCCCGGGGGGTCTCACACTGGGTCCCGGGGGTCTCACACTGTGTCCCGGGGGGTCTCACACTGTGTCCCGGGGAGGGGGGGGTCTCACACTGTGTCCCGGTGGGCTCACACTGTGTCCGGGGGTCTCACACAATGTCCAGGGGGTCTCACACTGAGCCCCGGGGGGGGGGGTCTCACACTGTGCCCCGTCGATCTCACACAATGTCCCGGGGGTCTCACACAATGTCCCGGGGATCTCACACTGTGCCCCGGGAGGGGGTCTCACACTGTACCCCGGGGATCTCACACTGTGTCCCGGGGGTCTCACACTGTGCCCCGAGGAGGGTCTCACACTGTGTCCTGGGGGTCTCACACTGTGCCCCGGGGGTCTCACACTGTATCCCGGGCGTCTCACACTGTACACCAGGGGTCTCACACTGTGCCCCGGGGGTCTCACACTGTGTCCCGGGTGTCTCACACTGTACCCCGGGGGTCTCACACTGTGCCCCGGGGGTCTAACACTGTACCCCGGGGGTAGGTCTCACACTGTGTCCCGGGGGGGGTGAGGTCTCACACTGTACCCAGGCGGGCTCACACTGTATCAAGGGGGGAGGTATCACGCTGTGTCCCGGGGGTGGGGGTCTCACACTGTACCCCGGGGGTCTCATACAGTATCCCGGGGGTCTCACACTGTGCCCCGGGGGTCTCACACTGTGTCTGGGGGTCTCACACTGTGCCCCGGGGGTCTCGCACTGTACCCTGGCGGGGAGAGGGGTCTCACACTGTGTCCCGCGCTCTCACACTGTACCTCGGGGGGTCTCACACTGTACCCCGGGGGGTCTCACACTGTGCCCCGGGGGTCTCACACTGTACCCTGGGGGGGGTCTCACACTGTGTCCCGGGGGTCTCACACTGTACCCCAGGGGTCTCACACCGTGTCCCGGAGATCTCACACTGTACCACGGGGGGTGCGGGGGTCTCACACTGTGTCCGTGGGTCTCACACTGTTCCCCGGGGGTGGTCTCACACTGTGTCCGGGGGTCTCACACTATACCCCGGGTGAGGGGTCTCACACTGTGTCCTGGGGGTCTCACACTGTACCCCGGGTGTCTCACACTGTACCCCGAGGTGGGGGGGTCTCACACTGTGTCCCGGGGGTCTCACACTGTACCCCGGGGGGTCTCACACTGTGTTCTCGGGGTCTCACACTGTACTCCGGGGGGGGGGTTTCACACTGTGCCCCGGGGGTTTCACACTGTGTCCTGGTGGGGGCGGTCTCACACTGTGCCCCGGGGGTCTCACACTGCGTCCCGGGGGGGGTCTCACACTGTGTCCCGGGGGGTCTCACACTGAGTCCCGGGGGCAGGACTCACACACTGTTTCCTGGCGGTCTCACACTGTACCCTGGGGGTCTCACACTGTGTCCCGAGGTCTCACACTGTACCCCGAGGCGGGGGTCTCACACTGTGTCCCGGGGGTCTCACACTACACCGGGGGGTCTCACACTGTGTCCTCGGGGTCTCACACTGTACCCCGGGGGTCTCACACTGTACCCCGGGAGGGGGTCTAACACTGTGTCCAGTGGTCTCACACTGTACCCCGGGGGGTTCTTACACTGTGCCCCGGGGGTCTCACACTCTGTCCCGGGGGTCTCACACTGTACCCCGGGGAGTGTCTCACACTGTGTCCTGGGGGTCTCACACTGTGTCCAGGGGGTCTCACACTGTACCCCGGGTGGTGTGTCTCAAACTGTGTCCGGGGGTCTCACACTTTACCCCGGGGGGTTCTCACACTGTGCCCCGGGGGTCTCACGCAATATCCCGGGGGTCTCACACTGTGTCCGGGGATGTCACACTGTGCCCCGGGGATCTCAAACTGTGCCCCAGGGGGGGTCTCACACGGTGTCCCGGGGGGGATCTCTTACTGTACCCCGGGGGTCTCACACTGTGTCCCGGGGGTCTCACACTGTGCCCGGGGGGTCTCACGCTGTGTCCCGGGAGGAGTCTCACACTTTTTCCCGGGGGTCTCACACTGTGCCCCGGGGGGGGGGGGTCTCACACTGTGTCCCGGGTTCTCACACAATGTCCCGCTGGTCTCACACTGTGTCCGGGGGTCTCACACAATGTCCCGGGGGTCTCACACAATGTCCCGGGGGTCTCACACTGTGTCCCAGGGGGGTCTCACACTGTGTCCCGGGGGTCTCGCACTGTGCCCCGGGGGGGGGTGTCTCACACTGTGTCCCGGGGGTGGGGGGGTCTCACACACTGTGTCCTGGCGCTCTCACACTGTACCCTTGGGGTCTCACACTGTGTACCGGGGTCTCACACTGTGTACGGGGGTCTCACACTATACCCCGTGTGGGGGGTCTCACACTGTGTCCTGGGGGTCTCACACTGTGTCCCGGGGGTCTCACACTGTGCCCGGGGGGTCTCACACTGGGTCCCGGGGGTCTCACACTGTGTCCCGGGGGGTCTCACACTGTGTCCCGGGGAGGGGGGGGTCTCACACTGTGTCCCGGTGGGCTCACACTGTGTCCGGGGGTCTCACACAATGTCCAGGGGGTCTCACACTGAGCCCCGGGGGGGGGGGGGTCTCACACTGTGCCCCGTCGATCTCACACAATGTCCCGGGGGTCTCACACAATGTCCCGGGGATCTCACACTGTGCCCCGGGAGGGGGTCTCACACTGTACCCCGGGGATCTCACACTGTGTCCCGGGGGTCTCACACTGTGCCCCGAGGAGGGTCTCACACTGTGTCCTGGGGGTCTCACACTGTGCCCCGGGGGTCTCACACTGTATCCCGGGCGTCTCACACTGTACACCAGGGGTCTCACACTGTGCCCCGGGGGTCTCACACTGTGTCCCGGGTGTCTCACACTGTACCCCGGGGGTCTCACACTGTGCCCCGGGGGTCTAACACTGTACCCCGGGGGTAGGTCTCACACTGTGTCCCGGGGGGGGTGAGGTCTCACACTGTACCCAGGCGGGCTCACACTGTATCAAGGGGGGAGGTATCACGCTGTGTCCCGGGGGTGGGGGTCTCACACTGTACCCCGGGGGTCTCATACAGCATCCCGGGGGTCTCACACTGTGCCCCGGGGGTCTCACACTGTGTCTGGGGGTCTCACACTGTGCCCCGGGGGTCTCACACTGTACCCTGGCGGGGAGAGGGGTCTCACACTGTGTCCCGTGCTCTCACACTGTACCTCGGGGGGTCTCACACTGTACCCCGGGGTGTCTCACACTGTGCCCCGGGGTTCTCACACTGTACCCTGGGGGGGGTCTCACACTGTGTCCCGGGGGTCTCACACTGTACCCCAGGGGTCTCACACCGTGTCCCGGAGATCTCACACTGTACCACGGGGGGTGCGGGGGTCTCACACTGTGTCCGTGGGTCTCACACTGTTCCCCGGGGGTGGTCTCACACTGTGTCCGGGGGTCTCACACTATACCCCGGGTGAGGGGTCTCACACTGTGTCCTGGGGGTCTCACACTGTACCCCGGGTGTCTCACACTGTACCCCGAGGTGGGGGGGTCTCACACTGTGTCCCGGGGGTCTCACACTGTACCCCGGGGGGTCTCACACTGTGTTCTCGGGGTCTCACACTGTACTCCGGGGGGGGGGTTTCACACTGTGCCCCGGGGGTTTCACACTGTGTCCTGGTGGGGGCGGTCTCACACTGTGCCCCGGGGGTCTCACACTGCGTCCCGGGGGGGGTCTCACACTGTGTCCCGGGGGGTCTCACACTGAGTCCCGGGGGCGGGACTCACACACTGTTTCCTGGCGGTCTCACACTGTACCCTGGGGGTCTCACACTGTGTCCCGAGGTCTCACACTGTACCCCGAGGCGGGGGTCTCACACTGTGTCCCGGGGGTCTCACACTACACCGGGGGGTCTCACACTGTGTCCTCGGGGTCTCACACTGTACCCCGGGGGTCTCACACTGTACCCCGGGAGGGGGTCTAACACTGTGTCCAGTGGTCTCACACTGTACCCCGGGGGGTTCTTACACTGTGCCCCGGGGGTCTCACACTCTGTCCCGGGGGTCTCACACTGTACCCCGGGGAGTGTCTCACACTGTGTCCTGGGGGTCTCACACTGTGTCCAGGGGGTCTCACACTGTACCCCGGGTGGTGTGTCTCAAACTGTGTCCGGGGGTCTCACACTTTACCCCGGGGGGTTCTCACACTGTGCCCCGGGGGTCTCACGCAATATCCCGGGGGTCTCACACTGTGTCCGGGGATGTCACACTGTGCCCCGGGGATCTCAAACTGTGCCCCAGGGGGGGTCTCACACGGTGTCCCGGGGGGGATCTCTTACTGTACCCCGGGGGTCTCACACTGTGTCCCGGGGGTCTCACACTGTGCCCGGGGGGTCTCACGCTGTGTCCCGGGAGGAGTCTCACACTTTTTCCCGGGGGTCTCACACTGTGCCCCGGGGGGGGGGGGTCTCACACTGTGTCCCGGGTTCTCACACAATGTCCCGCTGGTCTCACACTGTGTCCGGGGGTCTCACACAATGTCCCGGGGGTCTCACACAATGTCCCGGGGGTCTCACACTGTGTCCCAGGGGGGTCTCACACTGTGTCCCGGGGGTCTCGCACTGTGCCCCGGGGGGGGGTGTCTCACACTGTGTCCCGGGGGTCTCACACTGTACCCCAGGGGTCTCACACTGTGGCACGGAGGTCTCACACTGTACCCCGGGGGGTGTCTCACACTCTGTCCCGGGGGTCTCACACTGTACCTCGGGGGGCGCGGGGGTCTCACACTGTGTCCGTGGGTCTCACACTGTACCCCGGGAGGGGTCTCACACTGTGTCCGGGGGTCTCACACTATACCCCGGGTGGGGGGTCCCACACTGTGTCCTGGGGGTCGCACACTGTACCCCAGGGGTCTCACACCGTGTCCCGGAGATCTCACACTGTACCACGGGGGGTGCGGGGGTCTCACACTGTGTCCGTGGGTCTCACACTGTTCCCCGGGGGTGGTCTCACACTGTGTCCGGGGGTCTCACACTATACCCCGGGTGAGGGGTCTCACACTGTGTCCTGGGGGTCTCACACTGTACCCCGGGTGTCTCACACTGTACCCCGAGGGGGGGGGGGGGTCTCACACTGTGTCCCGGGGGTCTCACACTGTACCCCGGGGGGTCTCACACTGTGTTCTCGGGGTCTCACACTGTACTCCGGGGGTCTCACACTGTACCCCGGGGGGGGGTTTCACACTGTGCCCCGGGGGTCTCACACTGTGTCCTGGTGGGGGCGGTCTCACACTGTGCCCCGGGGGTCTCACACTGTACCTCGGGGGGCGCGGGGGTCTCACACTGTGTCCATGGGTCTCACACTGTACCCCGGGAGGGGTCTCACACTGTGTCCGGGGGTCTCACACTATATCCCGGGTGGGGGCTCTCACACTGTGTCCTGGGGGTCTCACACTGTACCCCGGAGGTCTCACACTGTACCCCGAGGGAGGGGGGGTCTCACACTGTGTCCCGGGGGTCTCACACTGAACCCCGGGGGATCTCACACTGTGTCCTCGGGGTCTCACACTGTACACTGGGGGTCTCACACTGTGTCCCAGGGGGGTCTCACACTATGTCCCGGGGGTCTCGCACTGTGCCCCGGGGGGGGGGGGTGTCTCACACTGTGCCCCGTCGATCTCACACAATGTCCCGGGGGTCTCACACAATGTCCCGGGGGTCTCACACTGTGCCCCGGGAGGGGGTCTCACACTGTACCCCGGGGATCTCACACTGTGTCCCGGGGGTCTCACACTGTGCCCCGAGGAGGGTCTCACACTGTGTCCTGGGGGTCTCACACTGTATCCCGGGCGTCTCACACTGTACACCAGGGGTCTCACACTGTGCCCCGGGGGTCTCACACTGTGTCCCGGGTGTCTCACACTGTACCCCGGGGGTCTCACACTGTGCACCGGGGGTCTAACACTGTACCCCGGGGGTAGGTCTCACACTGTGTCCCGGGGGGGGTGAGGTCTCACACTGTACCCAGGCGGGCTCACACTGTATCAAGGGGGGAGGTATCACGCTGTGTCCCGGGGGTGGGGGTCTCACACTGTACCCCGGGGGTCTCATACAGTATCCCGGGGGTCTCACACTGTGCCCCGGGGGTCTCACACTGTGTCTGGGGGTCTCACACTGTGCCCCGGGGGTCTCACACTGTACCCTGGCGGGGAGAGGGATCTCACATTGTGTCCCGCGGTCTCACACTGTACCTCGGGGGGTCTCACACTGTACCCCGGGGGGTCTCACACTGTGCCCCGGGGGTCTCACACTGTACCCTGGGGGGGTCTCACACTGTGTCCCGGGGGTCTCACACTGTACCCCAGGGGTCTCACACCGTGTCCCGGAGATCTCACACTGTACCACGGGGGGTGCGGGGGTCTCACACTGTGTCCGTGGGTCTCACACTGTTCCCCGGGGGTGGTCTCACACTGTGTCCGGGGGTCTCACACTATACCCCGGGTGAGGGGTCTCACACTGTGTCCTGGGGGTCTCACACTGTACCCCGGGTGTCTCACACTGTACCCCGAGGGGGGGGGGGTCTCACACTGTGTCCCGGGGGTCTCACACTCTACCCCGGGGGGTCTCACACTGTGTTCTCGGGGACTCACACTGTACTCCGGGGGTCTCACACTGTACCCCGGGGGGGGGGGTTTCACACTGTGCCCCGGGGGGGGGTCTCACACTGTGTCCCGGGAGGTCTCACACTGCGTCCCGGGGGGGGTCTCACACTGTGTCCCGGGGGGTCTCACACTGTGTCCCGGGGGCGGGTCTCACACACTGTGTCCTGGCGGTCTCACACTGTACCCTGGGGGTCTCACACTGTGTCCCGAGGTCTCACACTGTACCCCGAGGAGGGGTTCTCACACTGTGTCCCGGGGGTCTCACACTGTACACCGGGGGCTCTCACACTGTGTCCTGGGGGTCTCACACTGTACCCCGGAGGTCTCACACTGTACCCCGAGGGGGGGGGGTCTCACACTGTGTCCCGGGGGTCTCACACTGAACCCCGGGGGATCTCACACTGTGTCCTCGGGGTCTCACACTGTACACTGGGGGTCTCACACTGTACCCGGGGGGGGTTTCACACTGTGCCCCGGGGGTCTCACACTGTGTCCTGGTGGGGGCGGTCTCACACTTTGCCCCGGGGGTCTCACACTGCATCCCGGGGTGGTCTCACACTGTGTCCTGGGGGTCTCACACTGTATCCCAGGGGTCCCACAATGTGTCCCGGGGGTCTCACACTGTACCCCAGGAGGGGGTCTCACACTGTGTCCGGGGGTCTCACACTGTGCCCCGGGGGGGGGTCTCACACTGTGTCCCGGGTTCTCACACAATGTCCCGCTGGTCTCACACTGTGTCCGGGGGTCTCACACAATGTCCCGGGGGTCTCACACAATGTCCAGGGGGTCTCACACTGTGTCCCAGGGGGGTCTCACACTATGTCCCGGGGGTCTCGCACTGTGCCCCGGGGGGGGGGGGGTGTCTCACACTGTGTCCCGGGGGTCTCACACTGTGCCCGGGGGTCTCACACTGGGTCCAGGGGGTCTCACACTGTGTCCCGGGGGGTCTCACACTCTGTCCCGGGGGGGGGGCTCCCACACTGTGTCCCGGTGGTCTCACACTGTGTCCGGGGGTCTCACACAATGTCCCGGGGGTCTCACACTGTGTCCGGGGGTCTCACACTGTACCCCGGGGGGGTCTCACACTGTGTCCCGGGGGTGGGGGGGTCTCACACACTGTGTCCTGGCGCTCTCACACTGTACCCTTGGGGTCTCACACTGTGTACCGGGGTCTCACACTGTGTACGGGGGTCTCACACTATACCCCGTGTGGGGGGTCTCACACTGTGTCCTGGGGGTCTCACACTGTGTCCCGGGGGTCTCACACTGTGCCCGGGGGGTCTCACACTGGGTCCCGGGGGTCTCACACTGTGTCCCGGGGGGTCTCACACTGTGTCCCGGGGAGGGGGGGTCTCACACTGTGTCCCGGTGGTCTCACACTGTGTCCGGGGGTCTCACACAATGTCCAGGGGGTCTCACACTGAGCCCCGGGGGGGGGGGGGTCTCACACTGTGCCCCGTCGATCTCACACAATGTCCCGGGGGTCTCACACAATGTCCCGGGGGTCTCACACTGTGCCCCGGGAGGGGGTCTCACACTGTACCCCGGGGATCTCACACTGTGTCCCGGGGGTCTCACACTGTGCCCCGAGGAGGGTCTCACACTGTGTCCTGGGGGTCTCACACTGTGCCCCGGGGGTCTCACACTGTATCCCGGGCGTCTCACACTGTCCACCAGGGGTCTCACACTGTGCCCCGGGGGTCTCACACTGTGTCCCGGGTGTCTCACACTGTACCCCGGGGGTCTCACACTGTGCCCCGGGGGTCTAACACTGTACCCCGGGGGTAGGTCTCACACTGTGTCCCGGGGGGGGTGAGGTCTCACACTGTACCCAGGCGGGCTCACACTGTATCAAGGGGGGAGGTATCACGCTGTGTCCCGGGGGTGGGGGTCTCACACTGTACCCCGGGGGTCTCATACAGTATCCCGGGGGTCTCACACTGTGCCCCGGGGGTCTCACACTGTGTCTGGGGGTCTCACACTGTGCCCCGGGGGTCTCACACTGTACCCTGGCGGGGAGAGGGGTCTCACATTGTGTCCCGCGGTCTCACACTGTACCTCGGGGGGTCTCACACTGTACCCCGGGGGGTCTCACACTGTGCCCCGGGGGTCTCACACTGTACCCTGGGGGGGGTCTCACACTGTGTCCCGGGGGTCTCACACTGTACCCCAGGGGTCTCACACCGTGTCCCGGAGATCTCACACTGTACCACGGGGGGTGCGGGGGTCTCACACTGTGTCCGTGGGTCTCACACTGTTCCCCGGGGGTGGTCTCACACTGTGTCCGGGGGTCTCACACTATACCCCGGGTGAGGGGTCTCACACTGTGTTCTCGGGGTCTCACACTGTACTCCGGGTGTCTCACACTGTACCCCGGGGGGGGGGGGTTTCACACTGTGCCCCGGGGGTCTCACACTGTGTCCTGGTGGAGGCGGTCTCACACTGTGCCCCGGGGGTCTCACACTGCGTCCCGGGGGGGGTCTCACACTGTGTCCCGGGGGGTCTCACACTGTGTCCCGGGGGCGGGTCTCACACACTGTGTCCTGGCGGTCTCACACTGTACCCTGGGGGTCTCACACTGTGTCCCGAGGTCTCACACTGTACCCCGAGGGGGGGTTCTCACACTGTGTCCCGGGGGTCTCACACTGTACACCGGGGGGTCTCACACTGTGTCCTCGGGGTCTCACACTGTACCCCGGGGGTCTCACACTGTACCCCGGGAGGGGGTCTCACACTGTGTCCAGTGGTCTCACACTATATCCCGGGTGGGGGCTCTCACACTGTGTCCTGGGGGTCTCACACTGTACCCCGGAGGTCTCACACTGTACCCCGAGGGGGTGGGTCTCACACTGTGTCCCGGGGGTCTCACACTGAACCCCGGGGGATCTCACACTGTGTCCTCGGGGTCTCACACTGTACACTGGGGGTCTCACACTGTACCCGGGGGGGGTTTCACACTGTGCCCCGGGGGTCTCACACTGTGTCCTGGTGGGGGCGGTCTCACACTTTGCCCCGGGGGTCTCACACTGCATCCCGGGGTGGTCTCACACTGTGTCCTGGGGGTCTCACACTGTATCCCAGGGGTCCCACAATGTGTCCCGGGGGTCTCACACTGTACCCCAGGAGGGGGTCTCACACTGTGTCCGGGGGTCTCACACTGTGCCCCGGGGGGGGGTCTCACACTGTCTCCCGGGTTCTCACACAATGTCCCGCTGGTCTCACACTGTGTCCGGGGGTCTCACACAATGTCCCGGGGGTCTCACACAATGTCCAGGGGGTCTCACACTGTGTCCCAGGGGGGTCTCACACTATGTCCCGGGGGTCTCGCACTGTGCCCCGGGGGGGGGGTGTCTCACACTGTGTCCCGGGGGTCTCACACTGTGCCCGGGGGGTCTCACACTGGGTCCCGGGGGTCTCACACTGTGTCCCGGGGGGTCTCACACTCTGTCCCGGGGGGGGGGTCCCACACTGTGTCCCGGTGGTCTCACACTGTGTCCGGGGGTCTCACACAATGTCCAGGGGGTCTCACACTGAGCCCCGGGGGGGGGGGTCTCACACTGTGCCCCGTCGATCTCACACAATGTCCCGGGGGTCTCACACAATGTCCCGGGGGTCTCACACTGTGCCCCGGGAGGTGGTCTCACACTGTACCCCGGGGATCTCACACTGTGTCCCGGGGGTCTCACACTGTGCCCCGAGGAGGGTCTCACACTGTGTCCTGGGGGTCTCACACTGTGCCCCGGGGGTCTCACACTGTATCCCGGGCGTCTAACACTGTACACCAGGGGTCTCACACTGTGCCCCGGGGGTCTCACACTGTGTCCCGGGTGTCTCACACTGTACCCCGGGGGTCTCACACTGTGCCCCGGGGGTCTAACACTGTACCCCGGGGGTAGGTCTCACACTGTGTCCCGGGGGGGGTGAGGTCTCACACTGTACCCAGGCGGGCTCACACTGTATCAAGGGGGGAGGTATCACGCTGTGTCTCGGGGGTGGGGGTCTCACACTGTACCCCGGGGGTCTCATACAGTATCCCGGGGGTCTCACACTGTGCCCCGGGGGTCTCACACTGTGTCTGGGGGTCTCACACTGTGCCCCGGGGGTCTCACACTGTACCCTGGCGGGGAGAGGGGTCTCACATTGTGTCCCGCGGTCTCACACTGTACCTCGGGGGGTCTCACACTGTACCCCGGGGGGTCTCACACTGTGCCCCGGGGGTCTCACACTGTACCCTGGGGGGGGTCTCACACTGTGTCCCGGGGGTCTCACACTGTACCCCAGGGGTCTCACACCGTGTCCCGGAGATCTCACACTGTACCACGGGGGGTGCGGGGGTCTCACACTGTGTCCGTGGGTCTCACACTGTTCCCCGGGGGTGGTCTCACACTGTGTCCGGGGGTCTCACACTATACCCCGGGTGAGGGGTCTCACACTGTGTCCTGGGGGTCTCACACTGTACCCCGGGTGTCTCACACTGTACCCCAAGGGGGGGGGGGTCTCACACTGTGTCCCGGGGGTCTCACACTCTACCCCGGGGGGTCTCACACTGTGTTCTCGGGGTCTCACACTGTACTCCGGGGGTCTCACACTGTACCCCGGGGGGGGGGGGTTTCACACTGTGCCCCGGGGGTCTCACACTGTGTCCTGGTGGAGGCGGTCTCACACTGTGCCCCGGGGGTCTCACACTGCGTCCCGGGGGGGGTCTCACACTGTGTCCCGGGGGGTCTCACACTGTGTCCCGGGGGCGGGTCTCACACACTGTGTCCTGGCGGTCTCACACTGTACCCTGGGGGTCTCACACTGTGTCCCGAGGTCTCACACTGTACCCCGAGGGGGGGTTCTCACACTGTGTCCCGGGGGTCTCACACTGTACACCGGGGGGTCTCACACTGTGTCCTCGGGGTCTCACACTGTACCCCGGGGGTCTCACACTGTACCCCGGGAGGGGGTCTCACACTGTGTCCAGTGGTCTCACACTGTACCCCGGGGGGTTCTTACACTGTGCCCCGGGGGTCTCACACTCTGTCCCGGGGGTCTCACACTGTACCCCGGGGAGTGTCTCACACTGTGTCCTGGGGGTCTCACACTGTGTCCAGGGGGTCTCACACTGTACCCCGGGTGGTGTGTCTCAAACTGTGTCCGGGGGTCTCACACTTTACCCCGGGGGGTTCTCACACTGTGCCCCGGGGGTCTCACGCAATATCCCGGGGGTCTCACACTGTGTCCGGGGATGTCACACTGTGCCCCGGGGATCTCAAACTGTGCCCCAGGGGGGGTCTCACACGGTGTCCCGGGGGGGATCTCTTACTGTACCCCGGGGGTCTCACACTGTGTCCCGGGGGTCTCACACTGTGCCCGGGGGGTCTCACGCTGTGTCCCGGGAGGAGTCTCACACTGTTTCCCGGGGGTCTCACACTGTGCCCCGGGGAGGGGGGGGGTCTCACACTGTGTCCCGGGTTCTCACACAATGTCCCGCTGGTCTCACACTGTGTCCGGGGGTCTCACACAATGTCCCGGGGGTCTCACACAATGTCCCGGGGGTCTCACACTGTGTCCCAGGGGGGTCTCACACTGTGTCCCGGGGGTCTCGCACTGTGCCCCGGGGGGGGGGGGTGTCTCACACTGTGTCCCGGGGGTCTCACACTGTACCCCAGGGGTCTCACACTGTGTCACGGAGGTCTCACACTGTACCCCGGGGGGTGTCTCACACTCTGTCCCGGGGGTCTCACACTGTACCTCGGGGGGCGCGGGGGTCTCACACTGTGTCCGTGGGTCTCACACTGTACCCCTGGTGGGGGGTCTCACACTGTGTCCTGGGGGTCTCACACTGTACCCCGGAGGGCTCACACTGTACCCCGAGGGGGGGGTCTCACACTGTGTCCCGGGGGTCTCACACTGAACCCCGGGGGGTTGTCTCACACTGTGTCCCGGGGGTCTCACACTGTACCCCGGGAGTTGTCTCACACTGTGTCCTGGGGGTCTCACAATGTACCCCGGGGATCTCACACTGTGTCCCGGGGGTCTCACACTGTGTCCCGGGGGTGGTCTCACACTGTGTCCCGGGGGGAGGGTTCTCACACTGTGTCCCGGTGGTCTCACACTGTGTCCGGGGATCTCACACAATGTCCCGGGGGTCTCACACTGTATCCAGGGGTCTCACACTGTGTCTGGTGGTCTCACACTGTGCCCCAGGGGTCTCACACTGTGCACCGGGGGGGTCTCGCTCGGTGTCCCGGGGGGGTCGCACACTGTACACCGGTGGTCTCACACTGTGTCCGGGGGTCTCACACAATGTCCCGGGGGTCTCACACTGTGTCCGGGGGTCTCACACTGTACCCCGGGGGGGTCTCACACTGTGTCCCGGGGGTGGGGGGGTCTCACACACTGTGTCCTGGCGCTCTCACACTGTACCCTTGGGGTCTCACACTGTGTACCGGGGTCTCACACTGTGTACGGGGGTCTCACACTATACCCCGTGTGGGGGGTCTCACACTGTGTCCTGGGGGTCTCACACTGTGTCCCGGGGGTCTCACACTGTGCCCGGGGGGTCTCACACTGGGTCCCGGGGGTCTCACACTGTGTCCCGGGGGGTCTCACACTGTGTCCCGGGGAGGGGGGTCTCACACTGTGTCCCGGTGGTCTCACACTGTGTCCGGGGGTCTCACACAATGTCCAGGGGGTCTCACACTGAGCCCCGGGGGGGGGGTCTCACACTGTGCCCCGTCGATCTCACACAATGTCCCGGGGGTCTCACACAATGTCCCGGGGGTCTCACACTGTGCCCCGGGAGGGGGTCTCACACTGTACCCCGGGGATCTCACACTGTGTCCCGGGGGTCTCACACTGTGCCCCGAGGAGGGTCTCACACTGTGTCCTGGGGGTCTCACACTGTGCCCCGGGGGTCTCACACTGTATCCCGGGCGTCTCACACTGTACACCAGGGGTCTCACACTGTGCCCCGGGGGTCTCACACTGTGTCCCGGGTGTCTCACACTGTACCCCGGGGGTCTCACACTGTGCCCCGGGGGTCTAACACTGTACCCCGGGGGTAGGTCTCACACTGTGTCCCGGGGGGGGTGAGGTCTCACACTGTACCCAGGCGGGCTCACACTGTATCAAGGGGGGAGGTATCACGCTGTGTCCCGGGGGTGGGGGTCTCACACTGTACCCCGGGGGTCTCATACAGTATCCCGGGGGTCTCACACTGTGCCCCGGGGGTCTCACACTGTGTCTGGGGGTCTCACACTGTGCCCCGGGGGTCTCACACTGTACCCTGGCGGGGAGAGGGGTCTCACACTGTGTCCCGCGCTCTCACACTGTACCTCGGGGGGTCTCACACTGTACCCCGGGGGGTCTCACACTGTGCCCCGGGGGTCTCACACTGTACCCTGGGGGGGGTCTCACACTGTGTCCCGGGGGTCTCACACTGTACCCCAGGGGTCTCACACCGTGTCCCGGAGATCTCACACTGTACCACGGGGGGTGCGGGGGTCTCACACTGTGTCCGTGGGTCTCACACTGTTCCCCGGGGGTGGTCTCACACTGTGTCCGGGGGTCTCACACTATACCCCGGGTGAGGGGTCTCACACTGTGTCCTGGGGGTCTCACACTGTACCCCGGGTGTCTCACACTGTACCCCGAGGTGGGGGGGTCTCACACTGTGTCCCGGGGGTCTCACACTGTACCCCGGGGGGTCTCACACTGTGTTCTCGGGGTCTCACACTGTACTCCGGGGGGGGGTTTCACACTGTGCCCCGGGGGTCACACACTGTGTCCTGGTGGGGGCGGTCTCACACTGTGCCCCGGGGGTCTCACACTGCGTCCCGGGGGGGGTCTCACACTGTGTCCCGGGGGGTCTCACACTGTGTCCCGGGGGCGGGTCTCACACACTGTGTCCTGGCGGTCTCACACTGTACCCTGGGGGTCTCACACTGTGTCCCGAGGTCTCACACTGTACCCCGAGGGGGGGGTCTCACACTGTGTCCCGGGGGTCTCACACTACACCGGGGGGTCTCACACTGTGTCCTCGGGGTCTCACACTGTACCCCGGGGGTCTCACACTGTACCCCGGGAGGGGGTCTCACACTGTGTCCAGTGGTCTCACACTGTACCCCGGGGGATTCTTACACTGTGCCCCGGGGGTCTCACACTCTGTCCCGGGGGTCTCACACTGTACCCCGGGGAGTGTCTCACACTGTGTCCTGGGGGTCTCACACTGTGTCCAGGGGGTCTCACACTGTACCCCGGGTGGTGTGTCTCAAACTGTGTCCGGGGGTCTCACACTTTACCCCGGGGGGTTCTCACACTGTGCCCCGGGGGTCTCACGCAATATCCCGGGGGTCTCACACTGTGTCCGGGGATGTCACACTGTGCCCCGGGGATCTCAAACTGTGCCCCAGGGGGTGTCTCACACGGTGTCCCGGGGGGGATCTCTTACTGTACCCCGGGAGTCTCACACTGTGTCCCGGGGGTCTCACACTGTGCCCGGGGGGTCTCACGCTGTGTCCCGGGAGGAGTCTCACACTTTTTCCCGGGGGTCTCACACTGTGCCCCGGGGGGGGGGGGGTCTCACACTGTGTCCCGGGTTCTCACACAATGTCCCGCTGGTCTCACACTGTGTCCGGGGGTCTCACACAATGTCCCGGGGGTCTCACACAATGTCCCGGGGGTCTCACAGTGTGTCCCAGGGGGGTCTCACACTGTGTCCCGGGGGTCTCGCACTGTGCCCCGGGGGGGGGGGGTGTCTCACACTGTGTCCCGGGGGTCTCACACTGTACCCCAGGGGTCTCACACTGTGTCACGGAGGTCTCACACTGTACCCCGGGGGGTGTCTCACACTCTGTCCCGGGGGTCTCACACTGTACCTCGGGGGGCGCGGGGGTCTCACACTGTGTCCGTGGGTCTCACACTGTACCCCGGGAGGGGTCTCACACTGTGTCCGGGGGTCTCACACTATACCCCCGGTGGGTGGTCTCACACTGTGTCCTGGGGGTCTCACACTGTACCCCAGGGGTCTCACACCGTGTCCCGGAGATCTCACACTGTACCACGGGGGGTGCGGGGGTCTCACACTGTGTCCGTGGGTCTCACACTGTTCCCCGGGGGTGGTCTCACACTGTGTCCGGGGGTCTCACACTATACCCCGGGTGAGGGGTCTCACACTGTGTCCTGGGGGTCTCACACTGTACCCCGGGTGTCTCACACTGTACCCCGAGGGGGGGGGGGTCTCACACTGTGTCCCGGGGGTCTCACACTGTACCCCGGGGGGTCTCACACTGTGTTCTCGGGGTCTCACACTGTACTCCGGGGGTCTCACACTGTACCCCGGGGGGGGGTTTCACACTGTGCCCCGGGGGTCTCACACTGTGTCCTGGTGGGGGCGGTCTCACACTGTGCCCCGGGGGTCTCACACTGCGTCCCGGGGGGGGTCTCACACTGTGTCCCGGGGGGTCTCACACTGTGTCCCGGGGGCGGGTCTCACACACTGTGTCCTGGCGGTCTCACACTGTACCCTGGGGGCCTCACACTGTGTCCCGAGGTCTCACACTGTACCCCGAGGGGGGGGTCTCACACTGTGTCCCGGGGGTCTCACACTGTACACCGGGGGGTCTCACACTGTGTCCTCGGGGTCTCACACTGTACCCCGGGGGTCTCACACTGTACCCCGGGAGGGGGTCTCACACTGTGTCCAGTGGTCTCACACTGTACCCCGGGGGGTTCTTACACTGTGCCCCGGGGGTCTCACACTCTGTCCCGGGGGTCTCACACTGTACCCCGGGGAGTGTCTCACACTGTGTCCTGGGGGTCTCACACTGTGTCCAGGGGGTCTCACACTGTACCCCGGGTGGTGTGTCTCAAACTGTGTCCGGGGGTCTCACACTTTACCCCGGGGGGTTCTCACACTGTGCCCCGGGGGTCTCACGCACTATCCCGGGGGTCTCACACTGTGTCCGGGGATGTCACACTGTGCCCCGGGGATCTCAAACTGTGCCCCAGGGGGGGTCTCACACGGTGTCCCGGGGGGGATCTCTTACTGTACCCCGGGGGTCTCACACTGTGTCCCGGGGGTCTCACACTGTGCCCGGGGGGTCTCACGCTGTGTCCCGGGAGGAGTCTCACATTGTTTCCCGGGGGTCTCACACTGTGCCCCGGGGGGGGGGGTCTCACACTGTGTCCCGGGTTCTCACACAATGTCCCGCTGGTCTCACACTGTGTCCGGGGGTCTCACACAATGTCCCGGGGGTCTCACACAATGTCCCGGGGGTCTCACACTGTGTCCCAGGGGGGTCTCACACTGTGTCCCGGGGGTCTCGCACTGTGCCCCTGGGGGGGGGGGTGTCTCACACTGTGTCCCGGGGGTCTCACACTGTACCCCAGGGGTCTCACACTGTGTCACGGAGGTCTCACACTGTACCCCGGTGGATGTCTCACACTCTGTCCCGGGGGTCTCACACTGTACCTCGGGGGGCGCGGGGGTCTCACACTGTGTCCGTGGGTCTCACACTGTACCCCGGGAGGGGTCTCACACTGTGTCCGGGGGTCTCACACTATACCCCGGGTGGGGGGTCTCACACTGTGTCCTGGGGGTCTCACACTGTACCCCGGAGGGCTCACACTGTACCCCGAGGGGGGGTCTCACACTGTGTCCCGGGGGTCTCACACTGAACCCCGGGGGGGGTCTCACACTGTGTCCCGGGGGTCTCACACTGTACCCCGGGGGTTGTCTCACATTGTGTCCTGGGGGTCTCACAATGTACCCCGGGGATCTCACACTGTGTCCCGGGGGTCTCACACTGTGTCCCGGGGGTGGTCTCACACTGTGTCCCGGGGGGAGGGTTCTCACACTGTGTCCCGGTGGTCTCACACTGTGTCCGGGGGTCTCACACAATGTCCCGGGGGTCTCACACTGTATCCAGGGGTCTCACACTGTGTCTGGTGGTCTCACACTGTGCCCCAGGGGTCTCACACTGTGCACCGGGGGGGTCTCGCTCGGTGTCCCGGGGGGGTCGCACACTGTACACCGGTGGTCTCACACTGTGTCCGGGGGTCTCACACTGTACCCCGAGGGGGGGGTCTCACACTGTGTCCCGGGGGTCTCACACTACACCGGGGGGTCTCACACTGTGTCCTCGGGGTCTCACACTGTACCCCGGGGGTCTCACACTGTACCCCGGGAGGGGGTCTCACACTGTGTCCAGTGGTCTCACACTGTACCCCGGGGGGTTCTTACACTGTGCCCCGGGGGTCTCACACTCTGTCCCGGGGGTCTCACACTGTACCCCGGGGAGTGTCTCACACTGTGTCCTGGGGGTCTCACACTGTGTCCAGGGGGTCTCACACTGTACCCCGGGTGGTGTGTCTCAAACTGTGTCCGGGGGTCTCACACTTTACCCCGGGGGGTTCTCACACTGTGCCCCGGGGGTCTCACGCACTATCCCGGGGGTCTCACACTGTGTCCGGGGATGTCACACTGTGCCCCGGGGATCTCAAACTGTGCCCCAGGGGGGGTCTCACACGGTGTCCCGGGGGGGATCTCTTACTGTACCCCGGGGGTCTCACACTGTGTCCCGGGGGTCTCACACTGTGCCCGGGGGGTCTCACGCTGTGTCCCGGGAGGAGTCTCACATTGTTTCCCGGGGGTCTCACACTGTGCCCCGGGGGGGGGGGTCTCACACTGTGTCCCGGGTTCTCACACAATGTCCCGCTGGTCTCACACTGTGTCCGGGGGTCTCACACAATGTCCCGGGGGTCTCACACAATGTCCCGGGGGTCTCACACTGTGTCCCAGGGGGGTCTCACACTGTGTCCCGGGGGTCTCGCACTGTGCCCCGGGGGGGGGGGGTGTCTCACACTGTGTCCCGGGGGTCTCACACTGTACCCCAGGGGTCTCACACTGTGTCACGGAGGTCTCACACTGTACCCCGGTGGATGTCTCACACTCTGTCCCGGGGGTCTCACACTGTACCTCGGGGGGCGCGGGGGTCTCACACTGTGTCCGTGGGTCTCACACTGTACCCCGGGAGGGGTCTCACACTGTGTCCGGGGGTCTCACACTATACCCCGGGTGGGGGGTCTCACACTGTGTCCTGGGGGTCTCACACTGTACCCCGGAGGGCTCACACTGTACCCCGAGGGGGGGTCTCACACTGTGTCCCGGGGGTCTCACACTGAACCCCGGGGGGGGTCTCACACTGTGTCCCGGGGGTCTCACACTGTACCCCGGGGGTTGTCTCACATTGTGTCCTGGGGGTCTCACAATGTACCCCGGGGATCTCACACTGTGTCCCGGGGGTCTCACACTGTGTCCCGGGGGTGGTCTCACACTGTGTCCCGGGGGGAGGGTTCTCACACTGTGTCCCGGTGGTCTCACACTGTGTCCGGGGGTCTCACACAATGTCCCGGGGGTCTCACACTGTATCCAGGGGTCTCACACTGTGTCTGGTGGTCTCACACTGTGCCCCAGGGGTCTCACACTGTGCACCGGGGGGGTCTCGCTCGGTGTCCCGGGGGGGTCGCACACTGTACACCGGTGGTCTCACACTGTGTCCGGGGGTCTCACACTGTACCCCGAGGGGGGGGTCTCACACTGTGTCCCGGGGGTCTCACACTACACCGGGGGGTCTCACACTGTGTCCTCGGGGTCTCACACTGTACCCCGGGGGTCTCACACTGTACCCCGGGAGGGGGTCTCACACTGTGTCCAGTGGTCTCACACTGTACCCCGGGGGGTTCTTACACTGTGCCCCGGGGGTCTCACACTCTGTCCCGGGGGTCTCACACTGTACCCCGGGGAGTGTCTCACACTGTGTCCTGGGGGTCTCACACTGTGTCCAGGGGGTCTCACACTGTACCCCGGGTGGTGTGTCTCAAACTGTGTCCGGGGGTCTCACACTTTACCCCGGGGGGTTCTCACACTGTGCCCCGGGGGTCTCACGCAATATCCCGGGGGTCTCACACTGTGTCCGGGGATGTCACACTGTGCCCCGGGGATCTCAAACTGTGCCCCAGGGGTGGTCTCACACGGTGTCCCGGGGGGGATCTCTTACTGTACCCCGGGGGTTTCACACTGTGTCCCGGGGGTCTCACACTGTGCCCGGGGGGTCTCACGCTGTGTCCCGGGAGGAGTCTCACACTTTTTCCCGGGGGTCTCACACTGTGCCCCGGGGGGGGGGGGTCTCACACTGTGTCCCGGGTTCTCACACAATGTCCCGCTGGTCTCACACTGTGTCCGGGGGTCTCACACAATGTCCCGGGGGTCTCACACAATGTCCCGGGGGTCTCACACTGTGTCCCAGGGGGGTCTCACACTGTGTCCCGGGGGTCTCGCACTGTGCCCCGGGGGGGGGGTGTCTCACACTGTGTCCCGGGGGTCTCACACTGTACCCCAGGGGTCTCACACTGTGTCACGGAGGTCTCACACTGTACCCCGGGGGGTGTCTCACACTCTGTCCCGGGGGTCTCACACTGTACCTCGGGGGGCGCGGGGGTCTCACACTGTGTCCGTGGGTCTCACACTGTACCCCGGGAGGGGTCTCACACTGTGTCCGGGGGTCTCACACTATACCCCGGGTGGGGGGTCTCACACTGTGTCCTGGGCGTCTCACACTGTACCCCAGGGGTCTCACACCGTGTCCCGGAGATCTCACACTGTACCACGGGGGGTGCGGGGGTCTCACACTGTGTCCGTGGGTCTCACACTGTTCCCCGGGGGTGGTCTCACACTGTGTCCGGGGGTCTCACACTATACCCCGGGTGAGGGGTCTCACACTGTGTCCTGGGGGTCTCACACTGTACCCCGGGTGTCTCACACTGTACCCCGAGGGGGGGGGGGTCTCACACTGTGTCCCGGGGGTCTCACACTGTACCCCGGGGGGTCTCACACTGTGTTCTCGGGGTCTCACACTGTACTCCGGGGGTCTCACACTGTACCCCGGGGGGGGGGTTTCACACTGTGCCCCGGGGGTCTCACACTGTGTCCTGGTGGGGGCGGTCTCACACTGTGCCCCGGGGGTCTCACACTGCATCCCGGGGGGGGTCTCACACTGTGTCCCGGGGGGTCTCACACTGTGTCCCGGGGGCGGGTCTCACACACTGTGTCCTGGCGGTCTCACACTGTACCCTGGGGGTCTCACACTGTGTCCCGAGGTCTCACACTGTACCCCGAGGGGGGGGTCTCACACTGTGTCCCGGGGGTCTCACACTGTACACCGGGGGGTCTCACACTGTGTCCTCGGGTTCTCACACTGTACCCCGGGGGTCTCACACTGTACCCCGGGAGGGGGTCTCACACTGTGTCCAGTGGTCTCACACTGTACCCCGGGGGGTTCTTACACTGTGCCCCGGGGGTCTCACACTCTGTCCCGGGGGTCTCACACTGTACCCCGGGGAGTGTCTCACACTGTGTCCTGGGGGTCTCACACTGTGTCCAGGGGGTCTCACACTGTACCCCGGGTGGTGTGTCTCAAACTGTGTCCGGGGGTCTCACACTTTACCCCGGGGGGTTCTCACACTGTGCCCCGGAGGTCTCACGCAATATCCCGGGGGTCTCACACTGTGTCCGGGGATGTCACACTGTGCCCCGGGGATCTCAAACTGTGCCCCAGGGGGGGTCTCACACGGTGTCCCGGGGGGGATCTCTTACTGTACCCCGGGGGTCTCACACTGTGTCCCGGGGGTCTCACACTGTGCCCGGGGGGTCTCACGCTGTGTCCCGGGAGGAGTCTCACACTGTTTCCCGGGGGTCTCACACTGTGCCCCGGGGGGGGGGGTCTCACACTGTGTCCCGGGTTCTCACACAATGTCCCGCTGGTCTCACACTGTGTCCGGGGGTCTCACACAATGTCCCGGGGGTCTCACACAATGTCCCGGGGGTCTCACACTGTGTCCCAGGGGGGTCTCACACTGTGTCCCGGGGGTCTCGCACTGTGCCCCGGGGGGGGGGTGTCTCACACTGTGTCCCGGGGGTCTCACACTGTACCCCAGGGGTCTCACACTGTGTCACGGAGGTCTCACACTGTACCCCGGGGGAAGTCTCACATTCTGTCCCGGGGGTCTCACACTGTACCTCGGGGGGCGCGGGGGTCTCACACTGTGTCCGTGGGTCTCACACTGTACCCCGGGAGGGGTCTCACACTGTGTCCGGGGGTCTTACACTATACCCCGGGTGGGGGGTCTCACACTGTGTCCTGGGGGTCTCACACTGTACCCCGGAGGGCTCACACTGTACCCCGAGGGGGGGGGTCTCACACTGTGTCCCGGGGGTCTCACACTGAACCCCGGGGGGGGTCTCACACTGTGTCCCGGGGGTCTCACACTGTACCCCGGGGGTTGTCTCACACTGAGTCCTGGGGGTCTCACAATGTACCCCGGGGATCTCACACTGTGTCCCGGGGGTCTCACACTGTGTCCCGGGGGTGGTTTCACACTGTGTCCCGGGGGGAGGGTTCTCACACTGTGTCCCGGTGGTCTCACACTGTGTCCGGGGGTCTCACACAATGTCCCGGGGGTCTCACACTGTATCCAGGGGTCTCACACTGTGTCTGGTGGTCTCACACTGTGCCCCAGGGGTCTCACACTGTGCACCGGGGGGTCTCGCTCGGTGTCCCGGGGGGGTCGCACACTGTACACCGGTGGTCTCACACTGTGTCCGGGGGTCTCACACAATGTCCCGGGGGTCTCACACTGTGTCCGGGGGTCTCACACTGTACCCCGGGGGGGTCTCACACTGTGTCCCGGGGGGGGGTCTCACACACTGTGTCCTGGCGCTCTCACACTGTACCCCGGGGGTCTCACACTGTGCACCGGGATCTCACACTGTGTCCGGGGGTCTCACACTATACCCCGTGTGGGGGGTCTCACACTGTGTCCTGGGGGTCTCACACTGTACCCCGGGGGTCTCACGCAGTGCCCCGGGGGTCTCACACTGTACCGGGGGGGGGGGCCCTCTGTGTCCCGGGGGTCTCACACTGTACCCCGGGGTTCTCACAATGTGTCCCGGGGGTCTCACAATGTACCCCGGGGGTCTCACAATGTGTCCCGGGGGTCTCACAATGTACCCCAGCAGGGTGTCTCACACTGTGTCCGGGGGTCTCACACTGTACCCCGGGGGGGGGTCTCACACTGTGTCCGGGGGTCTCACACTGTACCGGGGGGGGTCTCACACTGTGTCCTGGGGGTCTCGCACTGTACCCCAGGGGTCTCACACTGTACCCCGGGGGGGTCTCACACTGTGTCCCGGGGGTCTCACACTGTACCCTGGCGGGGAGGGGGGTCTCACACTGTGTCCCGGGGTCTCACACTGTGTCCGGGGTTCTCACACTGTACCCCAGGGGGGGTCTCACACTGTGTCCCGGGGGTCTCACACTGTGCCCCAGGGGTCTCACACTGTACCCCGGGGGTCTCACAATGTGTCCCGGGGGTCTCACACTGTACCCCAGGAGGGGGTCTCACACTGTGTCTGGGGGTCTCACACTGTACCCCGGGGGGGGTCTCACACTGTGTCCGGGGGTCTCACACTGTACCCCGGGGGGGGGGGTCTCACACTGTGTCCTGGGGGTCTCACACTGTACCCCGGGGGTCTCACACTGTACCCCGGGGGGGTCTCACACTGTGTCCCGGGGGTCTCACACTGTACCCCGGGGGGGGTCTCACACTGTGTCCTGGGGGTCTCACAATGTACCCCGGGGATCTCACACTGTACCCCGAGGGGGAGGTCTCACACTGTACACCGGGGGTCTCACACTGTACCCCGGTGGGGGGTTTCACACTGGGCCCCGGGGGTCTCACACTGTGTCCTGGTGGGGGCGGTCTCACACTGTGCCCCGGGGGTCTCACACTGCGTCCCGGGGGGGGTCATTCACTGTGTCCCGGGGGGTCTCACACTGTGTCCCGGGGGGGAGGACTCACACACTGTGTCCTGGCGCTCTCACACTGTACCCCGGGGGTCTCACGCTGAGTCCCGGGGTCTCACACTGTACCCCGGGGGTCTCACACTGTGTCCGGGGGTCTCACACTGTGCCCCGGGGGTCTCACACTCTGTCCCGGGGATCTCACACTGTACCCTGGGGAGTGTCTCACACTGTGTCCTGGGGGTCTCACACTGTGGCTAGGGGGTCTCACACTGTACCCCGGGGGAGGGTCTCAAACTGTGTCCGGGGTTCTCACACTGTACCCCGGGGGATTCTCACACTGTGCCCCGGGAGTCTCACACTCTGTCACGGGGGTCTCACACTGTACCCCAGGCGGGGTCTCACACTGTGTCCCGGGGGTCTCACACTGTGTCCCGGGGGTCTCACACTGTGTCCGGGGGTCTCACACTGTACCCCCGGGGTGGTCTCACACTGTGTCCCGGGGGTCTCACACTGTGTCCCGGGGGTCTCACACTGTGTCCCGGGGGTCTAACTGTACCTCGGGGGTCTCACATTGTGTCCCGCGGTTTCACACTGTACCCCGGGGTGGTCTCACACTGTGTCCTGGGGGTCTCACACTGTACCCCGGGGGTCTCACACTCTGTCACGGGGGTCTCACACTGTACCCCGGGGGTCTCACACTGTACCCCGGGGGTCTCACACTGTGCTGCGGGGGTCTCACACTGTACCCTGGGGGGGGTCTCACACTGTGTCCCGGGGGTCTCACACTGTACCCCAGGGGTCTCACACCGTGTCCCGGAGATCTCACACTGTACCACGGGGGGTCTCACACTGTGTCCTCAGGGTCTCACACTTTACCCCGGGGGTCTCACACTGTACCCCGGGGGGGGGGTTTCACACTGTGCCCCGGGGGTCTCACACTGTACCCCAGGGGTCTCACAGCGTGTCCCGGGGGGCTCACACTGTACCCCGGGGGGTCTCACACTGTGTCCTCAGGGTCTCACACTGTACCCCGGGGCTCTCACACTGTATCCCGGGGGGGGGGGGGTTTCACACTGTGCCCCGGGGGTCTCACACTGTGTCCTGGTGGGGGCGGTCTCACACTGTGCCCCGGGGGTCTCACACTGCGTCCCGGGGGGGGTCTCACACTGTGTCCCGGGGGGGTCTCACACTGTGTCCCGGGGGCGGGTCTCACACACTGTGTCCTGGCGGTCTCACACTGTACCCTGGGGGTCTCAGACTGTGTCCCGAGGTCTCACACTGTACCCCGAGGGGGGGTCTCACACTGTGTCCCGGGGGTCTCACACTGTTCCCCGGGGGGTCTCACACTGTACCCCGAGAGGGGGTCTCACACTGTGTCCAGGGATCTCACACTGTACCCCGGGGGGTTCTCACACTGTGCCGCGGGGGTCTCACACTCTGTCCCGGGGGTCTCACACTGTACCCCGGGGAGTGTCTCACACTGTGTCCTGGGGGTCTCACACTGTGTCCAGTGGGTCTCACATTGTACCCCGGGTGGGGTGTCTCAAACTGTGTCCGGGGGTCTCACACTTTACCCCGGGTGGTTCTCACACTGTGCCCCGGGGGTCTCACGCAATGTCCCGGGGGTCTCACACTGTGTCCGGGGATGTCACACTGTGCCCCGGGGATCTCAAACTGTGCCCCAGGGGGGGTCTCACACGGTGTCCCGGGGGGGATCTCTTACTGTACCCCGGGGGTCTCACTCTGTGTCCCGGGGGTCTCACACTGTGCCCGGGGGTCTCACGCTGTGTCCCGGGAGGAGTCTCACACTGTTTCCCGGGGGTCTCACACTGTGTCCCGGGTTCTCACACAATGTCCCGCTGGTCTCACACTGTGTCCGGGGGTCTCACACTGTGTCCCAGGGGGGTCTCACACTATGTCCCGGGGGTCTCGCACTGTGCCCCGGGGGGTGTCTCACACTGTGTCCCGGGGGTCTCACACTGTGCCCGGGGGGTCTCACACTGTGTCCCGGGGGGTCTCACACTGTGTCCCGGGGGGGGGGGTCTCACACTGTGTCCCGGTGGTCTCACACTGTGTCCGGGGGTCTCACACAATGTCCAGGGGGTCTCACACTGAGCCCCGGGGGGGGGGTCTCACACTGTGCCCCGTCGATCTCACACAATGTCCCGGGGGTCTCACACAATGTCCCGGGGGTCTCACACTGTGCCCCGGGAGGGGGTCTCACACTGTACCCCGGGGATCTCACACTGTGTCCCGGGGGGGTCTCACACTGTGTCCCGGGGGGGGTGTCTCACACACTGTGTCCTGGCGCTCTCACACTGTACCCCGGGGGTCTCACACTGTGTCCCGGGGTCTCACACTGTACCCCGGGGGTCTCACACTGTGTCCGGGGGTCTCACACTGTGCCCCGGGGGTCTCACACTCTGTCCCGGGGATCTCACACTGAACCCTGGGGAGTGTCTCACACTGTGTCCTGGGGGTCTCACACTGTGTCCAGGGGGTCTCACACTGTACACCGGGGGGGGGGATCTCAAAATGTGTCCGGGGGTCTCACACTGTACCCCGGGGATTCTCACACTGTGCCCCGGGAGTCTCACACTCTGTCACGGGGGTCTCACACTGTACCCCGGGGGGTGTCTCACACTGTGTCCTGGGGGTCTCACAATGTACCCCTGGGATCTCACACTGTGTCCCGGAGGTCTCATACTGAGTCCCGGGGGGGGTCTCCCACTGTGTCCCGGGAGGGGTCTCATACTGTGTCCCGGGGTCTCACACTGTACCCCGGGGGTCTCACACTGTGTCCGGGGGTCTCACACTGTGCCCCGGGGGTCTCACACTCTGTCCCGGGGATCTCACACTGAACCCTGGGGAGTGTCTCACACTGTGTCCTGGGGGTCTCACACTGTGTCCAGGGGGTCTCACACTGTACACCGGGGGGGGGGATCTCAAAATGTGTCCGGGGGTCTCACACTGTACCCCGGGGATTCTCACACTGTGCCCCGGGAGTCTCACACTCTGTCACGGGGGTCTCACACTGTACCCCGGGGGGTGTCTCACACTGTGTCCTGGGGGTCTCACAATGTACCCCTGGGATCTCACACTGTGTCCCGGAGGTCTCACACTGAGTCCCGGGGGGGGTCTCCCACTGTGTCCCGGGAGGGGTCTCACACTGTGTCCCGGGGGTCTCACACTGCGGCCCGGGGCGGGGGGGTCTCACACTGTGCCCCGGGGGTCTCACACTGTGTCCCGGGGGGCGTCTCACACTGTGACCCGTGGGTCTCACACTGTGCCCCGAAGGTCTCACACTGTGTCCGGGGGTTCTCACACTGTGCCCCGGGGGTCTCGCACTGTGTTCCGGGGGTCTCACACTGTACACCGGGAGGGTCTTACACTTTGTCCCGGGGGGGAGTCTCACACTGTGTCCCGGGGGTCTCACACTGTGGCCCGGGGGTGTCTCACATTGTGTCCCGGGGGTCTCACACTGTGATCGGGGGGTCTCACACTGTGTCCCGGGGGTCTCACACTGTGTCGCGGGGGGGTCTCACTGTGTCCCGGGGGGGGTCTCATACTGTGTCCCGGGGGTCTCAAACTGTGTCCGGGGGTCTCACACAATGTCCCCGGGGGGTCTCACACTGTGTCCGGGGGTCTCACACTGTACCCCGGGGGGTCTTACACTTTATCCCGGGGGGGGGGTCTCACACTGTACCCCGGGGGTCTCACACTGTGTCCCGGGGGGGGGAGGTCTCACACTGTGCCCCGGGGATCTCACATTATATCCCGGGATGGGTCTCACACTGTGTCCCGGGGGTCTCACACTGTGCCCCGGGGGGGGGGGTCTCACACTGTACCCCGGGGGTCTCACACTGTGCCCCGGGGGGCGTCTCATACTGTGTCCCGGGGGGGGAGTTCTCACACTGTACCCCGGGGGTCTCACACTGTGCGCCGGGGGTCTCACACTGTACCCCGGGGGGGTGTCTCACACTTTGTCCTGGGGGTCTCACACTGTACCCCGGGGGTCTCACACTGTGTCCCGGGGGTCTCACACTGTACCCCGGGGGGCGCGGGGGTCTCACACTGTGTCCGGGTGTCTCACACTGTACCCCGGGGGGGGTCTCACACTGTGTCCGGGGGAATCACACTGTACCCCGGGTGGGGGTCTCACAATGTGTCCCGGGGGTCTCACACTGTACCCCGGGGGTCTCACACTGTGTACTCGGGGTCTCACACTGTACCCCGGGGGTCTCACACAGTACCCCGGGGGGGGGTCTCACACTGTGCCCCGGGGGTCTCACACTGTGTCCTGGGGGGGGCGGTCTCACACTGTGACCCGGGGGTCTCACACTGCGTCCCGGGGTGGGTCTCACACTGTGTCCCGGGAGGGTCTCACACTGTGCCCCAGGGGGGGGTCTCACACACTGTGTCCTGGCGGTCTCACACTGTACCCCGGAGGTCTCACACTGTCTCCCGGGGTCTCACACTGTACCCCGGGGGTCTCACACTGTACCCCGGGGGGGTCTCACACTGTACCCCGGGGGTCTCACACTGTGCCCCGGCGGTCTCACACTTTACCCTGGGGGCTGTCTCACACTGTGTCCCGGGGGTCTCACACTGTACCCCAGGGGTCTCACACCGTGTCCCGGAGATCTCACACTGTACCACGGGGGGTGCGGGGGTCTCACACTGTGTCCGTGGGTCTCACACTGTTCCCCGGGGGTGGTCTCACACTGTGTCCGGGGGTCTCACACTATACCCCGGGTGGGGGGTCTCACACTGTGTCCTGGGGGTCTCACACTGTACCCCGGGTGTCTCACACTGTACCCCGAGGGGGGGGGGTCTCACACTGTGTCCCGGGGGTCTCACACTGTACCCGGGGGGGTCTCACACTGTGTCCTCAGGGTCTCACACTGTACCCCGGGGGTCTCACACTGTACCCCGGGGGGGGGGGGGGTTCACACTGTGCCCCGGGGGTCTCACACTGTGTCCTGGTGGGGGCGGTCTCACACTGTGCCCCGGGGGTCTCACACTGTGTCCCGGGGGGGGGGGTCTCACACTGTGTCCCGGGGGGGTCTCACACTGTGTCCCGGGGGTCTCACACTGTGTCGCGGCGGGGTCTCACTGTGGCCCGGGTGGGGGTCTCATATTGTGTCCCGGGGGTCTCAAACTGTGTCCGGGGGTCTCACACAATGTCCCCGGTGGGTCTCACACTGTGTCCGGGGGTCTCACACTGTACCCCGAGGGGTCTTACACTTTATCCCGGGGGGGGGGGGTCTCACACTGTACCCCGGGGGTCTCACACTGTGTCCCGGGGGGGGGGAGGTCTCACACTGTGCCCCGGGGATCTCACATTATATCCCGGGATGGGTCTCACACTGTGTCCCGGGGGTCTCACACTGTGCCCCGGGGGGGTCTCACACTGTACCCCGGGGGTCTCACACTGTGCCCCGGGGGGCGTCTCATACTGTGTCCCGGGGGGGGAGTTCTCACACTGTACCCCGGGGGTCTCACACTGTGCGCCGGGGGTCTCACACTGTACCCCGGGGGGGTGTCTCACACTTTGTCCTGGGGGTCTCACACTGTACCCCGGGGGTCTCACACTGTGTCCCGGGGGTCTCACACTGTACCCCGGGGGGCGCGGGGGTCTCACACTGTGTCCGGGTGTCTCACACTGTACCCCGGGGGGGGTCTCACACTGTGTCCGCGGGAATCACACTGTACCCCGGGTGGGGGTCTCACAATGTGTCCCGGGGGTCTCACACTGTACCCCGGGGGTCTCACACTGTGTACTCGGGGTCTCACACTGTACCCCGGGGGTCTCACACAGTACCCCGGGGGGGGTCTCACACTGTGCCCCGGGGGTCTCACACTGTGTCCTGGGGGGGGCGGTCTCACACTGTGACCCTGGGGTCTCACACTGCGTCCCGGGGTGGGTCTCACACTGTGTCCCGGGAGGGTCTCACACTGTGCCCCAGGGGGGGGTCTCACACACTGTGTCCTGGCGGTCTCACACTGTACCCCGGAGGTCTCACACTGTCTCCCGGGGTCTCACACTGTACCCCGGGGGTCTCACACTGTACCCCGGGGGGGTCTCACACTGTACCCCGGGGGTCTCACACTGTGCCCCGGGGGTCTCACACTTTACCCTGGGGGGGGTCTCACACTGTGTCCCGGGGGTCTCACACTGTACCCCGGAGGTCTCACACTGTCTCCCGGGGTCTCACACTGTACCCCGGGGGTCTCACACTGTACCCCGGGGGGGTCTCACACTGTACCCCGGGGGTCTCACACTGTGCCCCGGGGGTCTCACACTTTACCCTGGGGGGGGTCTCACACTGTGTCCCGGGGGTCTCACACTGTACCCCAGGGGTCTCACACCGTGTCCCGGAGATCTCACACTGTACCACGGGGGGTGCGGGGGTCTCACACTGTGTCCGTGGGTCTCATACTGTTCCCCGGGGGTGGTCTCACACTGTGTCCGGGGGTCTCACACTATACCCCGGGTGGGGGGTCTCACACTGTGTCCTGGGGGTCTCACACTGTACCCCGGGTGTCTCACACTGTACCCCGAGGGGGGGGGGGTCTCACACTGTGTCCCGGGGGTCTCACACTGTACCCGGGGGGGTCTCACACTGTGTCCTCAGGGTCTCACACTGTACCCCGGGGGTCTCACACTGTACCCCGGGGGGGGGGGGGTTCACACTGTGCCCCGGGGGTCTCACACTGTGTCCTGGTGGGGGCGGTCTCACACTGTGCCCCGGGGGTCTCACACTGCGTCCCGGTGGGGGGGGTCTCACACTGTGTCCCGGGGGGGTCTCACACTGTGTCCCGGGGGCGGGTCTCACACACTGTGTCCTGGCGGTCTCACACTGTACCCTGGGGGTCTCGCACTGTGTCCAGGGGTCTCACACTGTACCCCGGGGGGTACTCACACTGTGCCCCGGGGATCTCACACTCTGTCCCGGGGGTCTCACACTGTACCCCGGGGAGTGTCTCACACTGTGTCCTGGGGGTCTCACACTGTGTCCAGGGGGTCTCACACTGTACCCCGGGTGGGGTGTCTCAAACTGTGTCCGGGGGTCTCACACTTTACCCCGAGGGGTTCTCACACTGTGCCCCGGGGGTCTCACACAATGTCCTGGGGGTCTCACACTGTGTCCGGGGATGTCACACTGTGCCCCGGGGATCTCAAACTGTGACCCAGCGGGGGTCTCACACGGTGTCCCGGGGGGGATCTCTTACTGTACCCCGGGGGTCTCACTCTGTGTCCCGGGGGTCTCACAATGTGCCCGGGGGGTCTCACGCTGTGTCCCGGGAGGAGTCTCACACTGTGTCTGGGGGTCTCACACTGTGCCCCGGGGGTCTCACACTGTACCCTGGCGGGGAGAGGGGTCTCACACTGTGTCCCGCGGTCTCACACTGTACCTCGGGGGGTCTCACACTGTACCCCGGGGGGTCTCACACTGTGCCCCGGGGGTCTCACACTGTACCCTGGGGGGGGGTCTCACACTGTGTCCCGGGGGTCTCACAGTACCCCAGAGGTCTCACACCGTGTCCCGGAGATCTCACACTGTACCACGGGGGGTGCGGGGGTCTCACACTGTGTCCGTGGGTCTCACACTGTTCCCCGGGGGTGGTCTCACACTGTGTCCGGGGGTCTCACACTATACCCCGGGTGAGGGGTCTCACACTGTGCCCTGGGGGTCTCACACTGTACCCCGGGTGTCTCACACTGTACCCCGAGGGGGGGGGGTCTCACACTGTGTCCCGGGGGTCTCACACTGTACCCCGGGGGGTCTCACACTGTGTCCTCGGGGTCTCACACTGTACTCCGGGGGTCTCACACTGTACCCCGGGGGGGGGTTTCACACTGTGCCCCGGGGGTCTCACACTGTGTCCTGGTGGGGGCGGTCTCACACTGTGCCCCGGGGGTCTCACACTGTGTCCCGGGGGGGGTCTCACACTGTGTCCCGGGGGGTCTCACACTGTGTCCCGGTGGCGGGTCTCACACACTGTGTCCTGGCGGTCTCACACTGTACCCTGGGGGTCTCGCACTGTGTCCCGAGGTCTCACACTGTACCCCGAGGGGGGGGTCTCACACTGTGTCCCGGGGGTCTCACACTGTACACCGGGGGGTCTCACACTCTGTCCTCGGGGTCTCACACTGTACCCCGGGGGTCTCACACTGTACCCCGGGAGGGGGTCTCACACTGTGTCCAGTGATCTCACACTGTACCCCGGGGGGTTCTCACACTGTGCCCCGGGGGTCTCACACTATGTCCCGGGGGTCTCACACTGTACCCCGGGGCGTGTCTCACACTGTGTCCTGGGGGTCTCACACTGTGTCCAGGGGGTCTCACACTGTACCCCGGGTGGTGTGTCTCAAACTGTGTCCGGGGGTCTCACACTTTACCCCGGGGGGTTCTCACACTGTGCCCCGGGGGTCTCACGCAATGTCCCGGGGGTCTCACACTGTGTCCGGGGATGTCACACTGTGCCCCGGGGATCTCAAACTGTGCCCCAGGGGGGGTCTCACGCTGTGTCCCGGGAGGAGTCTCACACTGTTTCCCGGGGGTCTCATACTGTGCCCCGGGGGGGGGGGTCTCACACTGTGTCCCGGGTTCTCACACATGTCCCGCTGGTCTCACACTGTGTCCGGGGGTCTCACACAATGTCCCGGGTGTCTCACACAATGTCCCGGGGGTCTCACACTGTGTCCCAGGGGGGTCTCACACTGTGTCCCGGGGGTCTCGCACTGTGCCCCGGGGGGGGGGGGTCTCACACTGTGTCCCGGGGGTCTCACACTGTGCCCGGGGGGTCTCACACTGTGTCCCGGGGGTCTCACACTGTGCCCCGGGAGGGGGTCTCACACTGTACCCCGGGGATCTCACACTGTGTCCCGGGGGTCTCACACTGTGCCCCGAGGAGGGTCTCACACTGTGTCCTGGGGGTCTCACACTGTGCCCCGGGGGTCTCACACTGTATCTCGGGCGTCTCACACTGTACACCAGGGGTCTCACACTGTGCCCCGGGGGTCTCACACTGTGTCCCGGGTGTCTCACACTGTACCCCGGGGGTCTCACACTGTGTCCGGGGATGTCACACTGTGCCCCGGGGATCTCAAACTGTGCTCCAGGGGGGGTCTCACACGGTGTCCCGGGGGGGATCTCTTACTGTACCCCGGGGGTCTCACACTGTGTCCCGGGGGTCTCACACTGTGCCCGGGGGGTCTCACGCTGTGTCCCGGGAGGAGTCTCACACTGTTTCCCGGGGGTCTCACACTGTGCCCCGGGGGGGGGGGGTCTCACACTGTGTCCCGGGTTCTCACACATGTCCCGCTGGTCTCACACTGTGTCCGGGGGTCTCACACAATGTCCCGGGTGTCTCACACAATGTCCCGGGGGTCTCACACTGTGTCCCAGGGGGGTCTCACACTGTGTCCCGGGGGTCTCGCACTGTGCCCTGGGGGGGGGGATGTCTCACACTGTGTCCCGGGGGTCTCACACTGTGCCCGGGGGGTCTCACACTGTGTCCCGGGGGTCTCACACTGTGCCCCGGGAGGGGGTCTCACACTGTACCCCGGGGATCTCACACTGTGTCCCGGGGGTCTCACACTGTGCCCCGAGGAGGGTCTCACACTGTGTCCTGGGGGTCTCACACTGTGCCCCGGGGGTCTCACACTATCCCGGGCGTCTCACACTGTACACCAGGGGTCTCACACTGTGCCCCGGGGGTCTCACACTGTGTCCCGGGTGTCTCACACTGTACCCCGGGGGTCTCACACTGTGCCCCGGGGGTCTAACACTGTACCCCGGGGGTAGGTCTCATTCTGTGTCCCGGGGGGGTGAGGTCTCACACTGTACCCAGGGGGGCTCACACTGTATCAAGGGGGGAGGTCTCACACTGTTTCCCGGGGGTGGGGGTCTCACACTTTACCCCGGGGGTCTCATACAGTGTCCCGGGGGTCTCACACTGTGCCCCGGGGGTCTCATACTGTGTCTGGGGGTCTCACACTGGGCCCCGGGGGTCTCACACTGTACCCTGGCGGGGAGGGGGGTCTCACACTGTGTCCCGGGGGTCCCACACTGTGTCCGGGGATCTCACACTGTACCCCTGGGGGGTCTCACACTGTGTCCCGGGTGTCTCACACTGTGTCCCGGGGGTCTCACTGTACCTCGGGGGTCTCACATTGTGTCCCGCAGTTTCACAATGTACCCCGGGGTGGTCTCACACTGTGTCCTGGGGGTCTTACACTGTACCCCGGGGGTCTCACAATGTGTCCCGGGGTTCTCACACTGTACCCCAGGGGTCTCACACTGTGTCCCGGAGGTCTCACACTGTACCCCGGGGGGTGTCTCACACTCTGTCCGGGGGGTCTCACACTGTGTCCCGGGCCTCTCACACTGTGCTCCGGGGGTCTCACACTGTACCCGGGGGGGGTCTCACACTGTGTCCCGGGGGTCTCACACTGTACCCCAGGGGTCTCACACTGTGTCACGGAGGTCTCACACTGTACCCCGAGGGGTGTCTCACACTCTGTCCCGGGGGTCTCACACTGTACCTCGGGGGGCGCGGGGGTCTCACATTGTGTCCGTGGGTCTCACACTGTACCCCGGGAGGGGTCTCACACTGTGTCCGGGGGTCTCACACTATACCCCGGGTGGGGGGTCTCACACTGTGTCCTGGGGGTCTCACACTGTACCCCGGAGGTCTCACACTGTACCCCGAGGGGGGGTCTCACACTGTGTCCCGGGGGTCTCACACTGAACCCCGGGGGATCTCACACTGTGTCCTCGGGGTCTCACACTGTACACTGGGGGTCTCACACTGTACCACGGGGGGGGGTTTCACACTGTGCACCGGGGGTCTCACACTGTGTCCTGGTGGGGGCGGTCTCACACTTTGCCCCGGGGGTCTCACACTGCATCCCGGGGTGGTCTCACACTGTGTCCTGGGGGTCTCACACTGTATCCCAGGGGTCTCACACTGTACCCCAGGAGGGGGTCTCACACTGTGTCCGGGGGTCTCACACTGTGCCCCGGGGGGGGGGTCTCACACTGTGTCCCGGGTTCTCACACAATGTCCCGCTGGTCTCACACTGTGTCCGGGGGTCTCATACAATGTCCCGGGGGTCTCACACAATGTCCAGGGGGTCTCACACTGTGTCCCAGGGGGGTCTCACACTATGTCCCGGGGGTCTCGCACTGTGCCCCGGGGGGGGGGGGTTGTCTCACACTGTGTCCCAGGGGGTCTCACACTGTGCCCGGGGGGTCTCACACTGGGTCCCGGGGGTCTCACACTGTGTCCCGGGGGGTCTCACACTGTGTCCCGGGGGGTGGGGGTCTCACACTGTGTCCCGGTGGTCTCACACTGTGTCCGGGGGTCTCACACAATGTCCAGGGGGTCTCACACTGAGCCCCGGGGGGGGGTCTCACACTGTGCCCCGTCGATCTCACACAATTTCCCGGGGGTCTCACACAATGTCCCGGGGGTCTCACACTGTGCCCCGGGAGGGGGTCTCACACTGTACCCCGGGGATCTCACACTGTGTCCCGGGGGTCTCACACTGTGCCCCGAGGAGGGTCTCACACTGTGTCCTGGGGGTCTCACACTGTGCCCCGGGGGTCTCACACTGTATCCCGGGCGTCTCACACTGTAAACCAGGGGTCTCACACTGTGCCCCGGGGGTCTCACACTGTGTCCCGGGTGTCTCACACTGTACCCCGGGGGTCTCACACTGTGCCCCGGGGGTCTAACACTGTACCCCGGGGGTAGGTCTCACACTGTGTCCCGGGGGGGGGTGAGGTCTCACACTGTACCCAGGGGGGCTCACACTGTATCAAGGGGGGAGGTCTCACACTGTTTCCCGGGGGTGGGGGTCTCACACTTTACCCCGGGGGTCTCATACAGTGTCCCGGGGGTCTCACACTGTGCCCCGGGGGTCTCATACTGTGTCTGGGGGTCTCACACTGGGCCCCGGGGGTCTCACACTGTACCCTGGCGGGGAGGGGGGTCTCACACTGTGTCCCGGGGGTCCCACACTGTGTCCGGGGATCTCACACTGTACCCCGGGGGGGTCTCACACTGTGTCCCGGGGGTCTCACACTGTGTCCCGGGGGTCTCACTGTACCTCGGGGGTCTCACATTGTGTCCCGCAGTTTCACAATGTACCCCGGGGTGGTCTCACACTGTGTCCTGGGGGTCTTACACTGTACCCCGGGGGTCTCACAATGTGTCCCGGGGTTCTCACACTGTACCCCAGGGGTCTCACACTGTGTCCCGGAGGTCTCACACTGTACCCCGGGGGGTGTCTCACACTCTGTCCGGGGGGTCTCACACTGTGTCCCGGGGGTCTCACACTGTGCCCCGGGGGTCTCACACTGTACCCGGGGGGGGTCTCACACTGTGTCCCGGGGGTCTCACACTGTACCCCAGGGGTCTCACACTGTGTCACGGAGGTCTCACACTGTACCCCGGGGGGTGTCTCACACTCTGTCCCGGGGGTCTCGCACTGTGCCTCGGGGGGCGCGGGGGTCTCACATTGTGTCCGTGGGTCTCACACTGTACCCCGGGAGGGGTCTCACACTGTGTCCGGGGGTCTCACACTATACCCCGGGTGGGGGGTCTCACACTGTGTCCTGGGGGTCTCACACTGTACCCCGGAGGTCTCACACTGTACCCCGAGGGGGGGTCTCACACTGTGTCCCGGGGGTCTCACACTGAACCCCGGGGGATCTCACACTGTGTCCTCGGGGTCTCACACTGTACACTGGGGGTCTCACACTGTACCACGGGGGGGGGGGTTTCACACTGTGCCCCGGGGGTCTCACACTGTGTCCTGGTGGGGGCGGTCTCACACTTTGCCCCGGGGGTCTCACACTGCATCCCGGGGTGGTCTCACACTGTGTCCTGGGGGTCTCACACTGTATCCCAGAGGTCTCACACTGTACCCCAGGAGGGGGTCTCACACTGTGTCCGGGGGTCTCACACTGTGCCCCGGGGGGGGGTCTCACACTGTGTCCCGGGTTCTCACACAATGTCCCGCTGGTCTCACACTGTGTCCGGGGGTCTCATACAATGTCCCGGGGGTCTCACACAATGTCCAGGGGGTCTCACACTGTGTCCCAGGGGGGTCTCACACTATGTCCCGGGGGTCTCGCACTGTGCCCCGGGGGGGGGGGGTTGTCTCACACTGTGTCCCAGGGGGTCTCACACTGTGCCCGGGGGGTCTCACACTGGGTCCCGGGGGTCTCACACTGTGTCCCGGGGGGTCTCACACTGTGTCCCGGGGGGTGGGGGTCTCACACTGTGTCCCGGTGGTCTCACACTGTGTCCGGGGGTCTCACACAATGTCCAGGGGGTCTCACACTGAGCCCCGGGGGGGGGTCTCACACTGTGCCCCGTCGATCTCACACAATTTCCCGGGGGTCTCACACAATGTCCCGGGGGTCTCACACTGTGCCCCGGGAGGGGGTCTCACACTGTACCCCGGGGATCTCACACTGTGTCCCGGGGGTCTCACACTGTGCCCCGAGGAGGGTCTCACACTGTGTCCTGGGGGTCTCACACTGTGCCCCGGGGGTCTCACACTGTATCCCGGGCGTCTCACACTGTAAACCAGGGGTCTCACACTGTGCCCCGGGGGTCTCACACTGTGTCCCGGGTGTCTCACACTGTACCCCGGGGGTCTCACACTGTGCCCCGGGGGTCTAACACTGTACCCCGGGGGTAGGTCTCACACTGTGTCCCGGGGGGGGGTGAGGTCTCACACTGTACCCAGGGGGGCTCACACTGTATCAAGGGGGGAGGTCTCTCACTGTGTCCCGGGGGTGGGGGTCTCACACTGTACCCCGGGGGTCTCACACAATGTCCCGGGGGTCTCACACTGTGCCCCGGGAGGGGGTCTCACACTGTACCCCGGGGATCTCACACTGTGTCCCGGGGGTCTCACACTGTGCCCCGAGGAGAGTCTCACACTGTGTCCTGGGGGTCTCACACTGTGCCCCGGGGGTCTCACACTGTATCCCGGGCGTCTCACACTGTACACCAGGGGTCTCACACTGTGCCCCGCGGGTCTCACACTGTGTCCCGGGTGTCTCACACTGTACCCCGGGGGCCTCACACTGTGCCCCGGGGGTCTAACACTGTACCCCGTGGGTAGGTCTCACACTGTGTCCCCGGGGGGGGGGGGGGGGGGTGAGGTCTCACACTGTACCCAGGGGGGCTCACACTGTATCAAGGGGGGAGGTCTCACACTGTGTCCCGGGGGTGGGGGTCTCACACTGTACCCCGGGGGTCTCATACAGTGTCCCGGGGGTCTCACACTGTGCCCCGGGGGTCTCACACTGTGTCTGGGGGTGTCACACTGTGCCCCGGGGGTCTCACACTGTACCCTGGCGGGGAGAGGGGTCTCACACTGTGTCCCGCGATCTCACACTGTACCTCGGGGGGTCTCACACTGTACCCCGGGGGGTCTCACACTGTGCCCCGGGGGTCTCACACTGTACCCTGGGGGGGGGGGGGTCTCACACTGTGTCCCGGGGTTCTCACACTGTACCCCAGGGGTCTCACACCGTGTCCCGGAGATCTCACACTGTACCACGGGGGGTGCGGGGGTCTCACACTGTGTCCGTGGGTCTCACACTGTTCCATGGGGGTGGTCATCCCACTGTGTCCGGGGGTCTCACACTGTACCCCGGGTGAGGGGTCTCACACTTTTTCCTGAGGGTCTCACACTGTACCCCGGGTGTCTCACACTGTACCCCGAGGGGGGGGGTCTCACACTGTGTCCCGGGGGTCTCACACTGTACCCCGGGGGGTCTCACACTGTGTCCTCGGGGTCTCACACTGTACTCCGGGGGTCTCACACTGTACCCCGGGGGGGGTTTCACACTGTGCCCCGGGGGTCTCACACTGTGTCCTGGTGGGGGCGGTCTCACACTGTGCCCCGGGGGTCTCACACTGCGTCCCGGGGGGGGGTCTCACACTATGTCCCGGGGGTCTCGCACTGTGCCCCGGGGGGGGGAGGTTGTCTCACACTGTGTCCCAGGGGGTCTCACACTGTGCCCGGGGGGTCTCACACTGGGTCCCGGGGGTCTCACACTGTGTCCCGGGGGGTCTCACACTGTGTCCCGGGGGGTGGGGGTCTCACACTGTGTCCCGGTGGTCTCACACTGTGTCCGGGGGTCTCACACAATGTCCAGGGGGTCTCACACTGAGCCCCGGGGGGGGGGGTCTCACACTGTGCCCCGTCGATCTCACACAATTTCCCGGGGGTCTCACACAATGTCCCGGGGGTCTCACACTGTGCCCCGGGAGGGGGTCTCACACTGTACCCCGGGGATCTCACACTGTGTCCCGGGGGTCTCACACTGTGCCCCGAGGAGGGTCTCACACTGTGTCCTGGGGGTCTCACACTGTGCCCCGGGGGTCTCACACTGTATCCCGGGCGTCTCACACTGTAAACCAGGGGTCTCACACTGTGCCCCGGGGGTCTCACACTGTGTCCCGGGTGTCTCACACTGTACCCCGGGGGTCTCACACTGTGCCCCGGGGGTCTAACACTGTACCCCGGGGGTAGGTCTCACACTGTGTCCCGGGGGGGGGTGAGGTCTCACACTGTACCCAGGGGGGCTCACACTGTATCAAGGGGGGAGGTCTCACACTGTTTCCCGGGGGTGGGGGTCTCACACTTTACCCCGGGGGTCTCATACAGTGTCCCGGGGGTCTCACACTGTGCCCCGGGGGTCTCATACTGTGTCTGGGGGTCTCACACTGGGCCCCGGGGGTCTCACACTGTACCCTGGCGGGGAGGGGGGTCTCACACTGTGTCCCGGGGGTCCCACACTGTGTCCGGGGATCTCACACTGTACCCCGGGGGGGTCTCACACTGTGTCCCGGGGGTCTCACACTGTGTCCCGGGGGTCTCACTGTACCTCGGGGGTCTCACATTGTGTCCCGCAGTTTCACAATGTACCCCGGGGTGGTCTCACACTGTGTCCTGGGGGTCTTACACTGTACCCCGGGGGTCTCACAATGTGTCCCGGGGTTCTCACACTGTACCCCAGGGGTCTCACACTGTGTCCCGGAGGTCTCACACTGTACACCGGGGGGTGTCTCACACTCTGTCCGGGGGGTCTCACACTGTGTCCCGGGGGTCTCACACTGTGCCCCGGGGGTCTCACACTGTACCCGGGGGGGGTCTCACACTGTGTCCCGGGGGTCTCACACTGTACCCCAGGGGTCTCACACTGTGTCACGGAGGTCTCACACTGTACCCCGGGGGGTGTCTCACACTCTGTCCCGGGGGTCTCGCACTGTGCCTCGGGGGGCGCGGGGGTCTCACATTGTGTCCGTGGGTCTCACACTGTACCCCGGGAGGGGTCTCACACTGTGTCCGGGGGTCTCACACTATACCCCGGGTGGGGGGTCTCACACTGTGTCCTGGGGGTCTCACACTGTACCCCGGAGGTCTCACACTGTACCCCGAGGGGGGGTCTCACACTGTGTCCCGGGGGTCTCACACTGAACCCCGGGGGATCTCACACTGTGTCCTCGGGGTCTCACACTGTACACTGGGGGTCTCACACTGTACCACGGGGGGGGGGGTTTCACACTGTGCCCCGGGGGTCTCACACTGTGTCCTGGTGGGGGCGGTCTCACACTTTGCCCCGGGGGTCTCACACTGCATCCCGGGGTGGTCTCACACTGTGTCCTGGGGGTCTCACACTGTATCCCAGGGGTCTCACACTGTACCCCAGGAGGGGGTCTCACACTGTGTCCGGGGGTCTCACACTGTGCCCCGGGGGGGGGTCTCACACTGTGTCCCGGGTTCTCACACAATGTCCCGCTGGTCTCACACTGTGTCCGGGGGTCTCATACAATGTCCCGGGGGTCTCACACAATGTCCAGGGGGTCTCACACTGTGTCCCAGGGGGGTCTCACACTATGTCCCGGGGGTCTCGCACTGTGCCCCGGGGGGGGGGGTTGTCTCACACTGTGTCCCAGGGGGTCTCACACTGTGCCCGGGGGGTCTCACACTGGGTCCCGGGGGTCTCACACTGTGTCCCGGGGGGTCTCACACTGTGTCCCGGGGGGTGGGGGTCTCACACTGTGTCCCGGTGGTCTCACACTGTGTCCGGGGGTCTCACACAATGTCCAGGGGGTCTCACACTGAGCCCCGGGGGGGGGGGTCTCACACTGTGCCCCGTCGATCTCACACAATTTCCCGGGGGTCTCACACAATGTCCCGGGGGTCTCACACTGTGCCCCGGGAGGGGGTCTCACACTGTACCCCGGGGATCTCACACTGTGTCCCGGGGGTCTCACACTGTGCCCCGAGGAGGGTCTCACACTGTGTCCTGGGGGTCTCACACTGTGCCCCGGGGGTCTCACACTGTATCCCGGGCGTCTCACACTGTAAACCAGGGGTCTCACACTGTGCCCCGGGGGTCTCACACTGTGTCCCGGGTGTCTCACACTGTACCCCGGGGGTCTCACACTGTGCCCCGGGGGTCTAACACTGTACCCCGGGGGTAGGTCTCACACTGTGTCCCGGGGGGGGGGTGAGGTCTCACACTGTACCCAGGGGGGCTCACACTGTATCAAGGGGGGAGGTCTCTCACTGTGTCCCGGGGGTGGGGGTCTCACACTGTACCCCGGGGGTCTCACACAATGTCCCGGGGGTCTCACACTGTGCCCCGGGAGGGGGTCTCACACTGTACCCCGGGGATCTCACACTGTGTCCCGGGGGTCTCACACTGTGCCCCGAGGAGAGTCTCACACTGTGTCCTGGGGGTCTCACACTGTGCCCCGGGGGTCTCACACTGTATCCCGGGCATCTCACACTGTACACCAGGGGTCTCACACTGTGCCCCGGGGGTCTCACACTGTGTCCCGGGTGTCTCACACTGTACCCCGGGGGCCTCACACTGTGCCCCGGGGGTCTAACACTGTACCCCGTGGGTAGGTCTCACACTGTGTCCCCGGGGGGGGGGGGGTGAGGTCTCACACTGTACCCAGGGGGGCTCACACTGTATCAAGGGGGGAGGTCTCACACTGTGTCCCGGGGGTGGGGGTCTCACACTGTACCCCGGGGGTCTCATACAGTGTCCCGGGGGTCTCACACTGTGCCCCGGGGGTCTCACACTGTGTCTGGGGGTGTCACACTGTGCCCCGGGGGTCTCACACTGTACCCTGGCGGGGAGAGGGGTCTCACACTGTGTCCCGCGATCTCACACTGTACCTCGGGGGGTCTCACACTGTACCCCGGGGGGTCTCACACTGTGCCCCGGGGGTCTCACACTGTACCCTGGGGGGGGGGGGGGGTCTCACACTGTGTCCCGGGGTTCTCACACTGTACCCCAGGGGTCTCACACCGTGTCCCGGAGATCTCACACTGTACCACGGGGGGTGCGGGGGTCTCACACTGTGTCCGTGGGTCTCACACTGTTCCATGGGGGTGGTCATCCCACTGTGTCCGGGGGTCTCACACTGTACCCCGGGTGAGGGGTCTCACACTTTTTCCTGAGGGTCTCACACTGTACCCCGGGTGTCTCACACTGTACCCCGAGGGGGGGGGTCTCACACTGTGTCCCGGGGGTCTCACACTGTACCCCGGGGGGTCTCACACTGTGTCCTCGGGGTCTCACACTGTACTCCGGGGGTCTCACACTGTACCCCGGGGGGGGGTTTCACACTGTGCCCCGGGGGTCTCACACTGTGTCCTGGTGGGGGCGGTCTCACACTGTGCCCCGGGGGTCTCACACTGCGTCCCGGGGGGGGGTCTCACACTGTGTCCCGGGGGGTCTCACACTGTGTCCCGGGGGCGGGTCTCACACACTGTGTCCTGGCGGTCTCACACTGTACCCTGGGGGTCTCACACTGTGTCCCGAGGTCTCACACTGTACCCCGAGGGGGGGGTCTCACACTGTGTCCCGGGGGTCTCACACTGTGCACCGGGGGGTCTCACACTGTGTCCTCGGGGTCTCACACTGTACCCCGGGGGTCTCACACTGTACCCCGGGAGGGGGTCTCACACTGTGTCCAGTGGTCTCACACTGTACCCCGGGGGGTTCTAGCACTGTGCCCCGGGGGTCTCACACTCTGTCCCGGGGGTCTCACACTGTACCCCGGGGAGTGTCTCACACTGTGTCCTGGGGGTCTCACACTGTGTCCAGGGGGTCTCACACTGTAACCCGGGTGGTGTGTCTCAAACTGTGTCCGGGGGTCTCACACTTTACCCCGGGGTGTTCTCACACTGTGCCCCGGGGGTCTCACGCAATGTCCCGGGGGTCTCACACTGTGTCCGGGGATGTCACACTGTGCCCCGGGGATCTCAAACTGTGCCCCAGGGGGGGTCTCACACGGTGTCCCGGGGGGGGATCTCTTACTGTACCCCGGGGGTCTCACACTGTGTCCCGGGGGTCTCACACTGTGCCCGGGGGGTCTCACGCTGTGTCCCGGGAGGAGTCTCACACTGTTTCCCGGGGGTCTCACACTGTGCCCCGGGGGGGGGGGTCTCACACTGTGCCCCGCGGGGGGGGTCTCACACTGTGTCCCGGGTTCTCACACAATGTCCCGCTGGTCTCACACTGTGTCCGGGGGTCTCACAAAATGTCCCGGGGGTCTCACACAATGTCCCGGGGGTCTCACACTGTGTCCCAGGGGGGTCTCACACTGTGTCCCGGGGGTCTCGCACTGTGCCCCGGGTGGGGGGGGTGTCTCACACTGTGTCCCGGGGGTCTCACACTGTGCCCGGGGGGTCTCACACTGTGTCCCGGGGGTCTCACACTATGCCCCGGGAGGGGGTCTCACACTGTACCCCGGGGATCTCACACTGTGTCCCGGGGGTCTCACACTGTACCCCGGGGGTCTCACACTGTATCCCGGGCGTCTCACACTGTACACCAGGGGTCTCACACTGTGCCCCGGGGGTCTCACACTGTGTCCCGGGTGTCTCACACTGTACCCCGGGGGTCTCACACTGTGCCCCGGGGGTCTAACACTGTACCCCGGGGGTAGGTCTCACACTGTGTCCCGGGGGGGCGAGGGGGTGAGGTCTCACACTGTACCCAGGGGGGCTCACACTGTATCAAGGGGGGAGGTCTCACACTGTGTCCCGGGGGTGGGGGTCTCACACTGTACCCCGGGGGTCTCACACAATGTCCCGGGGGTCTCACACTGTGCCCCGGGAGGGGGTCTCACACTGTACCCCGGGGATCTCACACTGTGTCCCGGGGGTCTCGCACTGTGCCCCGAGGAGGATCTCACACTGTGTCCTGGGGGTCTCACACTGTGCCCCGGGGGTCTCACACTGTATCCCGGGCGTCTCACTCTGTACACCAGGGGTCTCACACTGTGCCCCGGGGGTCTCACACTGTGTCCCGGGTGTCTCACACTGTACCCCGGGGGTCTCACACTGTGCCCCGGGGGTCTAACACTGTACCCTGGGGGTAGGTCTCACACTGTGTCCCGGGGGGGGGGGTGAGGTCTCACACTGTACCCAGGGGGGCTCACACTGTATCAAGGGGGGAGGTCTCACACTGTGTCCCGGGGGTGGGGGTCTCACACTGTACCCCGGGGGTCTCATACAGTGTCCCGGGGGTCTCACACTGTGCCCCGGGGGTCTCACACTGTGTCTGGGGGTGTCACACTGTGCCCCGGGGGTCTCACGCTGTACCCTGGCGGGGAGAGGGCTCTCACACTGGGTCCCGCGATCTCACACTGTACCTCGGGGGATCTCACACTGTACCCCGGGGGGCCTCACACTGTGCCCCGGGGGTCTCACACTGTACCCTGGGGGGGGGGGGGTCTCACAATGTGTCCCGGGGGTCTCACACTGTACCCCAGGGGTCTCACACCGTGTCCCGGAGATCTCACACTGTACCACGTGGGGTGCGGGGGTCTCACACTGTGTCCGTGGGTCTCACACTGTTCCCCGGGGGTGGTCTCACACTGTGTCCGGGGGTCTCACACTATACCCCGGGTGAGGGGTCTCACACTGTGTCCTGGGGGTCTCACACTGTACCCCGGGTGTCTCACACTGTACCCCGAGGGGGGGGGGTCTCACACTGTGTCCCGGGGGTCTCACACTGTACCCCGGGGGGTCTCACACTGTGTCCTCGGGGTCTCACACTGTACTCCGGGGGTCTCACACTGTACCCCGGGGGGGGGGGGGTTTCACACTGTGCCCCTGGGGTCTCACACTGAGTCCTGGTGGGGGCGGTCTCACACTGTGCCCCGGGGGTCTCACACTGCGTCCCGGGGGGGGTCTCACACTGTGTCCCGGGGGGTCTCACACTGTGTCCCGGGGGCGGGTCTCACACACTGTGTCCTGGCGGTCTCACACTGTACCCTGGGGGTCTCACACTGTGTCCCGAGGTCTCACACTGTACCCCGAGGGGGGGGTCTCACTCTGTGTCCCGGGGGTCTCACACTGTACACCGGGGGGTCTCACACTGTGTCCTCGGGGTCTCACACTGTACCCCGGGGGTCTCACACTGTACCCCGGGAGGGGTCTCACACTGTGTCCAGTGGTCTCACACTGTACCCCGGGGGGTTCTCACACTGTGCCCCGGGGGTCTCACACTCTGTCCCGGGGGTCTCACACTGTACCCCGGGGAGTGTCTCACACTGTGTCCTGGGGGTCTCACACTGTGTCCAGGGGGTCTCACACTGTACCCCGGGTGGTGTGTCTCAAACTATGTCCGGGGGTCTCACACCTTACCCCGGGGGGTTCTCACACTGTGCCCCGGGGGTCTCACGCAATGTCCCGGGGGTCTCACACTGTGTCCGGGGATGTCACACTGTGCCCCGGGGATCTCAAACTGTGCCCCAGGGGGGGTCTCACACGGTGTCCCGGGGGGGATCTCTTACTGTACCCCGGGGGTCTCACACTGTGTCCCGGGGGTCTCACACTGTGCCCGGGGGGTCTCACGCTGTGTCCCGGGAGGAGTCTCACACTGTTTCCCGGGGGTCTCACACTGTGCCCCGGGGGGGGGGGGGGGTCTCACACTGTGTCCCGGGTTCTCACACAATGTCCCGCTGGTCTCACACTGTGTCCGGGGGTCTCACACAATGTCCCGGGGGTCTCACACAATGTCCCGGGGGTCTCACACTGTGTCCCAGGGGGGTCTCACATTGTGTCCCGGGGGTCTCGCACTGTGCCCCGGGGGGGGGGGTGTCTCACACTGTGTCCCGGGGGTCTCACACTGTGCCCGGGGGGTCTCACACTGTCCCGGGGGTCTCACACTATGCCCCGGGAGGGGGTCTCACACTGTACCCCGGGGATCTCACACTGTGTCCCGGGGGTCTCACACTGTACCCCGGGGGTCTCACACTGTGCCCCGGGGGTCTAACACTGGAACCCGGGGGTAGGTCTCACTCTGTGTCCCGGGGGGGTGAGGTCTCACACTGTACCCAGGGGGGCTCACACTGTATCAAGGGTGGAGGTCTCACACTGTTTCCCGGGGGTGGGGGTCTCACACTGTACCCCGGTGGTCTCATACAGTGTCCCGGGGGTCTCACACTGTGCCCCGGGGGTCTCACACTGTGTCTGGGGGTCTCACACTGTGCCCCGGGGGTCTCACACTGTACCCTGGCGGGGAGGGTGGTCTCACACTGTGTCCCGGGGGTCTCACACTGTGTCCGGGGATCTCACACTGTACCCCAGGGGGGGTCTCACACTGTGTCCCGGGGGTCTCACACTGTGTCCCGGGGGTCTCACTGTACCTCGGGGGTCTCACATTGTGTCCCGCAGTTTCACAATGTACCCCGGGGTGGTCTCACACTGTTTCCTGGGGGTCTTACACTGTACCCCGGGGGTCTCACAATGTGTCCCGGGTGTCTCACACTGTACCCCAGGGGTCTCACACTTTGTCCCGGAGGTCTCACACTGTGCCCCGGGGGTCTCACACTGTACCCGGGGGGGGGTCTCACACTGTACCCCGGGGGTCTCACACTGTGTCACGGAGGTCTCACACTGAACCCCGGGGGGTGTCTCACACTCTGTCCCGGGGGTCTCACACTGTACCTCGGGGGGCGCGGGGGTCTCACACTGTGTCCGTGGGTCTCACACTGTACCCCGGGAGGTGTCTCACACTGTGTCCGGGGGTCTCACACTATACCCCGGGTGGGGCGTCTCACACTGTGTCCTGGGGGTCTCACACTGTACCCCGGAGGTCTCACACTGTACCCCGAGGGGGGGGTCTCACACTGTGTCCCGGCGGTCTCACACTGAACCCCGGGGTGTCTCACACTGTGTCCTCGGGGTCTCACACTGTACACTGGGGGTCTCACACTGTACCCCGGGGGGGGGGTTCACACTGTGCCCCGGGGGTCTCACACTGTGTCCTGGTGGGGGCGGTCTCACACTTTGCCCCGCGCGTCTCACACTGCATCCCGGGGTGGTCTCACACTGTGTCCTGGGGGTCTCACACTGTATCCCAGGGGTCTCACAATGTGTCCCGGGGGTCTCACACTGTACCCCAGGAGGGGGTCTCACACTGTGTCCGGGGGTCCCGCACTGTGTCCCGGGGGTCTCACACTGTGCCCCGGGGGTCTCACACTGTACCGTGGGGGGGGGTCTCACACTGTGTCCTGGGGATCTCACACTGTACCCCGGGGGTCTCACATTGTACCCCGGGGGGTGGTCTCACACTGTGTCCCAGGGGGGTCTCACACTGTACCCCGGGGATTGTCTCACACTGTGTCCAGGGGGTCTCACAATGGACCCCGGGGATCTCACACTGTGTCCCGGGGGTCTCACACTGTGTCCCGGGGGTGGTCTCACACTGTGTCCCGGGGGGAGGGTTCTCACACTGTGTCCCGGTGGTCTCACACTGTGTCCGGGGGTCTCACACAATGTCCCGGGGGTCTCACACTGTATCCAGGGGTCTCACACTGTGTCTGGTGGTCTCACACTGTGCCCCAGAGGTCTCACACTGTACCCCGAGGGGGGGTCTCACACTGTGTCCCGGGGGTCTCACACTGAACCCCGGGGGATCTCACACTGTGTCCTCGGGGTCTCACACTGTACACTGGGGGTCTCACACTGTACCACGGGGGGGGGGGTTTCACACTGTGCCCCGGGGGTCTCACACTGTGTCCTGGTGGGGGCGGTCTCACACTTTGCCCCGGGGGTCTCACACTGCATCCCGGGGTGGTCTCACACTGTGTCCTGGGGGTCTCACACTGTATCCCAGGGGTCTCACACTGTACCCCAGGAGGGGGTCTCACACTGTGTCCGGGGGTCTCACACTGTGCCCCGGGGGGGGGGTCTCACACTGTGTCCCGGGTTCTCACACAATGTCCCGCTGGTCTCACACTGTGTCCGGGGGTCTCATACAATGTCCCGGGGGTCTCACACAATGTCCAGGGGGTCTCACACTGTGTCCCAGGGGGGTCTCACACTATGTCCCGGGGGTCTCGCACTGTGCCCCGGGGGGGGGGGGTGTCTCACACTGTGTCCCAGGGGGTCTCACACTGTGCCCGGGGGGTCTCACACTGGGTCCCGGGGGTCTCACACTGTGTCCCGGGGGGTCTCACACTGTGTCCCGGGGGGTGGGGGTCTCACACTGTGTCCCGGTGGTCTCACACTGTGTCCGGGGGTCTCACACAATGTCCAGGGGGTCTCACACTGAGCCCCGGGGGGGGTCTCACACTGTGCCCCGTCGATCTCACACAATTTCCCGGGGGTCTCACACAATGTCCCGGGGGTCTCACACTGTGCCCCGGGAGGGGGTCTCACACTGTACCCCGGGGATCTCACACTGTGTCCCGGGGGTCTCACACTGTGCCCCGAGGAGGGTCTCACACTGTGTCCTGGGGGTCTCACACTGTGCCCCGGGGGTCTCACACTGTATCCCGGGCGTCTCACACTGTAAACCAGGGGTCTCACACTGTGCCCCGGGGGTCTCACACTGTTTCCCGGGTGTCTCACACTGTACCCCGGGGGTCTCACACTGTGCCCCGGGGGTCTAACACTGTTCCCCGGGGGTAGGTCTCACACTGTGTCCCGGGGGGGGGTGAGGTCTCACACTGTACCCAGGGGGGCTCACACTGTATCAAGGGGGGAGGTCTCACACTGTTTCCCGGGGGTGGGGGTCTCACACTTTACCCCGGGGGTCTCATACAGTGTCCCGGGGGTCTCACACTGTGCCCCGGGGGTCTCATACTGTGTCTGGGGGTCTCACACTGGGCCCCGGGGGTCTCACACTGTACCCTGGCGGGGAGGGGGGTCTCACACTGTGTCCCGGGGGTCCCACACTGTGTCCGGGGATCTCACACTGTACCCCGGGGGGGTCTCACACTGTGTCCCGGGGGTCTCACACTGTGTCCCGGGGGTCTCACTGTACCTCGGGGGTCTCACATTGTGTCCCGCAGTTTCACAATGTACCCCGGGGTGGTCTCACACTGTGTCCTGGGGGTCTTACACTGTACCCCGGGGGTCTCACAATGTGTCCCGGGGTTCTCACACTGTACCCCAGGGGTCTCACACTGTGTCCCGGAGGTCTCACACTGTACCCCGGGGGGTGTCTCACACTCTGTCCGGGGGGTCTCACACTGTGTCCCGGGGGTCTCACACTGTGCCCCGGGGGTCTCACACTGTACCCGGGGGGGGTCTCACACTGTGTCCCGGGGGTCTCACACTGTACCCCAGGGGTCTCACACTGTGTCACGGAGGTCTCACACTGTACCCCGGGGGGTGTCTCACACTCTGTCCCGGGGGTCTCACACTGTACCTCGGGGGGCGCGGGGGTCTCACATTGTGTCCGTGGGTCTCACACTGTACCCCGGGAGGGGTCTCACACTGTGTCCGGGGGTCTCACACTATACCCCGGGTGGGGGGTCTCACACTGTGTCCTGGGGGTCTCACACTGTACCCCGGAGGTCTCACACTGTACCCCGAGGGGGGGTCTCACACTGTGTCCCGGGGGTCTCACACTGAACCCCGGGGGATCTCACACTGTGTCCTCGGGGTCTCACACTGTACACTGGGGGTCTCACACTGTACCACGGGGGGGGGGGGTTTCACACTGTGCCCCGGGGGTCTCACACTGTGTCCTGGTGGGGGCGGTCTCACACTTTGCCCCGGGGGTCTCACACTGCATCCCGGGGTGGTCTCACACTGTGTCCTGGAGGTCTCACACTGTATCCCAGGGGTCTCACACTGTACCCCAGGAGGGGGTCTCACACTGTGTCCGGGGGTCTCACACTGTGCCCCGGGGGGGGGTCTCACACTGTGTCCCGGGTTCTCACACAATGTCCCGCTGGTCTCACACTGTGTCCGGGGGTCTCATACAATGTCCCGGGGGTCTCACACAATGTCCAGGGGGTCTCACACTGTGTCCCAGGGGGGTCTCACACTATGTCCCGGGGGTCTCGCACTGTGCCCCGGGGGGGGGGTTGTCTCACACTGTGTCCCAGGGGGTCTCACACTGTGCCCGGGGGGTCTCACACTGGGTCCCGGGGGTCTCACACTGTGTCCCGGGGGGTCTCACACTGTGTCCCGGGGGGTGGGGGTCTCACACTGTGTCCCGGTGGTCTCACACTGTGTCCGGGGGTCTCACACAATGTCCAGGGGGTCTCACACTGAGCCCCGGGGGGGGGGGGTCTCACACTGTGCCCCGTCGATCTCACACAATTTCCCGGGGGTCTCACACAATGTCCCGGGGGTCTCACACTGTGCCCCGGGAGGGGGTCTCACACTGTACCCCGGGGATCTCACACTGTGTCCCGGGGGTCTCACACTGTGCCCCGAGGAGGGTCTCACACTGTGTCCTGGGGGTCTCACACTGTGCCCCGGGGGTCTCACACTGTATCCCGGGCGTCTCACACTGTAAACCAGGGGTCTCACACTGTGCCCCGGGGGTCTCACACTGTGTCCCGGGTGTCTCACACTGTGTCCCGGGGGTCTCACACTGTGCCCGGGGGGTCTCACGCTGTGTCCCGGGAGGAGTCTCACACTGTTTCCCGGGGGTCTCACACTGTGCCCCGGGGGGGGGGGGTCTCACACTGTGCCCCGGGGGGGGGGTCTCACACTGTGTCCCGGGTTCTCACACAATGTCCCGCTGGTCTCACACTGTGTCCGGGGGTCTCACAAAATGTCCCGGGGGTCTCACACAATGTCCCGGGGGTCTCACACTGTGTCCCAGGGGGGTCTCACACTGTGTCCCGGGGGTCTCGCACTGTGCCCCGGGTGGGGGGGGTGTCTCACACTGTGTCCCGGGGGTCTCACACTGTGCCCGGGGGGTCTCACACTTTGTCCCGGGGGTCTCACACTATGCCCCGGGAGGGGGTCTCACACTGTACCCCGGGGATCTCACACTGTGTCCCGGGGGTCTCACACTGTACCCCGGGGGTCTCACACTGTATCCCGGGCGTCTCACACTGTACACCAGGGGTCTCACACTGTATCCCGGGCGTCTCACACTGTACACCAGGGGTCTCACACTGTGCCCCGGGGGTCTCACACTGTACCCCGAGGGTCTCACACTGTGTCCGGGGGGTCTCACACTGTGCCCTGGGGGTCTCGCACTGTGTCCCGAAGGTCTCACACTGTACACCGGGGGTCTCAGACAGTGTCGCGGGGGTGTCACATTGTACCCCGGGGGGGGTGTCTCACACTGTGTCCTGGGGGTCTCACACTGTAGCCCGGGGGTCTCACACTGTGTCCCGGGGGTCTCACACTGTACCCCGGGGGTGGCGGGGATCTCACACTGTGTCCGGGGGTCTCACACTGTAGCCCGGGGGTCTCACACTGTGTCTGGGGGTATCACACTGTACCCCGGGGCAGGGTTTCACAGTGTGCCCCGGGGGTCTCACACTGTGTCCCGGGGGTCTCACACTATACCCCGCGGGGGGGACTCACACTGTGTCCTGGGGGTCTCATACTGTACTCCGGGGGTCTCACACTGTACCCCGGGGGGGGGGGTTTCACACTGTGTCCCGGGGGTCTCACACTGTACCCCGGGGGGGTCTCACACTGTGTCCTTCCCGGGTGTCTCACACTCTGTCCCGGTGGGGGAGGGCGGTCTCACACTGTGTCCCGGTGGGGGGGTCTCACACTGTACACCGGGGGTCTCACACAGTGTCCCGGGGGTCTCACACTGTACCCCGGGGGTCTCACACTGTGCCCCGGGGGGGAGGTCTCATACTGTGTCCCGGGGGGGGAGGTCTCACACTGTACCCCGGGGGGTCACACACTGTGTCCCGGTGGGGGGGGTCTCACACTGTACCCCGGGGGTCTCACACTGTGTCCCGGGGGTGTCACACTGTACCCCAGGGGTCTCACACTGTGTCCCGGGGGTCTCACACTGAACCCCGGGGGGGCGGGGGTCTCACACTGTGTCCTGGGGGTCTCATACTGTACCCCGGGGGTCTCACACTGTACCCCGCGGGGGGGGTCTCACACTGTGTCCCGGGGGTCTCACACTGTACCCCGGGGGGTCTCACACTGTGTCCTGGGTGTCTCACACTGTACCCCGGGGTCTCACACTGTACCCCGGGGGGGTGGGTTCTCTCACTGTGCCCCGGAGGTCTCACACTGTGTCCTGGGGGGGGCGGTCTCACACTGTGCCCCGGGGGTCTCACACTGCGTCCCGGGGGGATCTCACACTGTGTCCCGGGGGGTCTCACACTGTGTCCCGGGGGGGGGGGGTCTCACACACAGTGTCCTGGCGGTCTCACACTGTACCCCGGGAGTCTCACACTGTTTCCTGGGGTCTCACACTGTACCCCGGGGGTCTCACACTGTGTCCCGGGGGTCTCACACTGTACCCCAGGGGGGGGGGGTCTCAAACTGTGTCCGGGGTTCTCACACTGTACCCCGGGAGGGGGTCTCACACTGTGTCCAGGGGTCTCACACTGTACCTCGGGGGGTTCTCACACTGTGCCCCGGGGGTCTCACACTCTGTCCCGGGGGTCTCACACTGTGCCCCAGGGGTCTCACACTTTTTCCCAGGGGGGTCTCACACTGTGTCCCGGGGGTCTCACACTGTGCCCCGGGGGGGGTTGTCTCACACTGTGTCCCGGGGGTCTCACACTGTGCCCGGGGGGTCTCACACTGTGTCCCTGGGGTCTCACACTGTGTCCCGGGGGGGTCTCACACGGTGTCCCGGGGGGGTCTCACACTGTATCCCAGTGGTCTCACACTGTGTCCGGGGGTCTCACACAATGTCCCGGGTTCTCACACAGCGTCCGGGGGTCTCACACTGTACCCCGGGGGTCTCACACTGTGTCCCGGGGGTCTCACACTGTGCCCCGGGGGGGGGCGGTCTCACACTGTGCACCGTCGATCTCACACTATGTCCCGGGGGGGGCCTCACACTGTGTCCCGGGCGTCTCACACTGTGCCCCGGGGGGGGGGTCTCACACTGTACCTCGGGGGTCTCACACTGTGTCCCGGGGGTCTCACACTGTGCCCCGAGGAGGGTCCCACACTGTGTCCTAGGGGTCTCACACTGTGCCCTGGGGGTCTCACACTGTATCCCGGGGGGGGGGGGGAGTTCTCACACTGTACCCAGGGGGGCTCACACTGTATCACGGAGGTCTCACACTGTACCCCAGGGGGGTCTCACACTGTGTCCCGGGGGTCTCACACTGTGTCCCGGGGGTCTCACACTGTACCCCGGGGGTCTCACACTGTGTCCCGCGGTTTCACACTGTACCCCGGGGGGGTCTCACACTGTGTCCCGGGGGGGGGGGGGCTCACACTGTGTCCTGGGGGTCTCAAAATGTACCCCGGGGATCTCACACTGTGTCCCGGGGGTCTCACACAGTGTCCCGGGGGGGGGGGGGTCTCACACTGTATCCCGGGGGTCTCACACTGTGTCCGGGGGTCTCACACAATGTCCCGGGGGTCTCACACTGTATCCGGGGGTCTCACACAATGTCCCGAGTGTCTCACACAATGTCCCAGGCGTCTCACACCGTGTCCGGGGTCTCACACTGTGCCCCAGGGGTCTCACACGGTGTCCCGGGGGGGTCTCACACTGTACCCCGGGGGTCTCACACTGTGTCCCGGGGGGGTGGTCTCACACTGTGTCCCGGGGGTCTCACACTGTGTCCCGGGGGGGGGTGTCTCACACTGTGTCGCGGGGGTCTCACACTGTGCCCTGGGAGGGGGGTAACACACTGTGTCCCGGGGTGGGGGGTCTCACACTGTATCCCGGGGGTCTCACACCGTGTCCGGGGGTCTCACACAGTGTCCCAGGGGTCTCACACTGTGTCCTTCCCGGGTGTCTCACACTGTGTCCCGGTGGGGGAGGGCGGTCTCACACTGTGTCCCGGTGGGGGGGTCTCACACTGTACACCGGGGGTCTCACACAGTGTCCCAGGGGTCTCACACTGTACCCCGGGGGTCTCACACTGTGCCCCGGGGGGGAGGTCTCATACTGTGTCCCGGGGGGGGGAGGTCTCACACTGTACCCCGGGGGGTCACACACTGTGTCCCGGTGGGGGGGGGTCTCACACTGTACCCCGGGGGTTTCACACTGTGTCCCGGGGGTCTCACACTGTATCCCGGGGGGGGGAGGTCTCACACTGTACCCAGGGGGGCTCACACTGTATCCCGGAGGTCTCACACTGTACCCCAGGGGGGTCTCACACTGTGTCCCGGGGGTCTCACACTGTGTCCCGGGGGTCTCACACTGTACCCCGGGGGTCTCACACTGTGTCCCTCGGTTTCACACTGTACCCCGGGGGGGGTCTCACACTGTGTCCCGGGGGTCTCACACTGTATCCCGGGGGGGGGGCTCACACTGTGTCCTGGGGGTCTCAAAATGTACTCCGGGGATCTCACACTGTGTCCCGGGGGTCTCACACAGTGTCCCGGGGGGGGGGGGTCTCACACTGTATCCCGGGGGTCTCACACTGTGTCCGGGGGTCTCACACAATGTCCCGGGGGTCTCACATTTTATCCGGGGGTCTCACACAATGTCCCGAGTGTCTCACACAATGTCCCAGGGGTCTCACACCGTGTCCGGGGTCTCACACTGTGCCCCAGGGGTCTCACACGGTGTCCCGGGGGGGGTCTCACACTGTACCCCGGGGGTCTCACACTGTGTCCCGGGGGGGTGGTCTCACACTGTGTCCCGGGGGTCTCACACTGTGTCCCGGGGGGGGTGTCTCACACTGTGTCGCGGGGGTCTCACACTGTGCCCCGGGAGGGGGGTCTCACACTGTGTCCCGGGGGTCTCTCACTGTGTCCCGGGGGTCTCACACTGTGTCCCGGGGGGGGTAACACACTGTGTCCCGGGGTGGGGGGTCTCACACTGTATCCCGGGGGTCTCACACCGTGTCCGGGGGTCTCACACAATGTCCCGGGGGTCTCACACTGTGTCCCGGGGGTATCACACTGTGCCCCGGGGGGGGAGGGGGTCTCACACTGTGCCCCGGGGATCTCACACTATGTCCCGGGGGGGGGATCTCACGATGTCCCGGGGTCTGACACTGTGCACCGGGGGTCTCACACTGTGCCCCGGGGGTCTCACACTGTGCCCCGGGGGTCTCACACTGTGCCCCGGGGGGGGGGCGGTCTCACACTGTGCCCCATCGATCTCACACTATGTCCCAGGGGGGGCCTCACACTGTGTCCTGGGGGTCTCACACTGTGCCCCGGGGGGGGGGAGTCTCACACTGTACCACGGGGTTCTCATACTGTGTCCCGGGGGTCTCACACTGTGCCCTGGGGGTCTCAAACTGTGTCTGGGGCTCTCACACTGTGCCCCGGGGGTCTCACACTGTACCTTGGGGGGGAGGGGGGTCTCACACTGTGTCCCGGGTGTCTTACACTGTGTCCCGGAGGTCTCACACTGTACCCCAGGGGTGTCTCACACTGTGTCCCGGGGGTCTCACACTGTCCCGGGGGTCTCACACTGTACCCCGGGGGTCTCACACTGTGTCCCGCGGTTTCACACTGTACCCCGGGGGGGGGGGTCTCACACTGTGTCCCGGGGGTCTCACACTGTATCCCGGGGGGGGCTCACACTGTGTCCTGGGGGTCTCACAATGTACCCCGGGGATCTCACACTGTGTCCCGGGGGTCTCACACAGTGTCCCGGGGGGGGTCTCACACTGTGTCCCGGGGAGTCTCACACTGTGTCCCGGGGGGGGGGTCTCACACACGGTGTCCTGGCGGTCTCACACTGTACCCCGGGAGTCTCACACTGTTTCCTGGGGTCTCACACTGTACCCCGGGGGTCTCACACTGTGTCCCGGGGGTCTCACACTGTGCCCTGGGGGTCTCGCACTGTGTCCCGAAGGTCTCACACTGTACACCGAGGGTCTCACACTGTGTTCGGGGGGTCTCACACTGTGCCCAGGGGGTCTCACACTGTGTCCCGTGGGTCTCACACTGTACCCCGAGGGTCTCACACTGTGTCCGGGGGGTCTCACACTGTGCCCTGGGGGTCTCGCACTGTGTCCCGAAGGTCTCACACTGTACACCGGGGGTCTCAGACAGTGTCGCGGGGGTGTCACATTGTACCCCGGGGGGGTGTCTCACACTGTGTCCTGGGGGTCTCACACTGTAGCCCGGGGGTCTCACACTGTGTCCCGGGGGTCTCACACTGTACCCCGGGGGGGGACTCACACTGTGTCCTGGGGGTCTCACACTGTACTCCGGGGGTCTCACACTGTACCCCGGGGGGGGGGGGGTTCACACTGTGTCCCGGGGGTCTCACACTGTACCCCGGGGGGGTCTCACACTGTGTCCTTCCCGGGTGTCTCACACTGTGTCCCGGTGGGGGAGGGCGGTCTCACACTGTGTCCCGGTGGGGGGGTCTCACACAGTGTCGCGGGGGTCTCACACTGTACCCCGGGGGTCTCACACTGTGCCCCGGGGGGGAGGTCTCATACTGTGTCCCGGGGGGGAGAGGTCTCACACTGTACCCCGGGGGGTCACACACTGTGTCCCGGTGGGGGGGGGTCTCACACTGTACCCCGGGGGTCTCACACTGTGTCCCGGGGGTCTCACACTGTATCCCGGGGGGGGGGGGAGGTCTCACACTGTACCCAGGGGGGCTCACACTGTATCCCGGAGGTCTCACACTGTACCCCAGGGGGGTCTCACACTGTGTCCCGGGGGTCTCACACTGTGTCCCGGGGGTCTCACACTGTACCCCGGGGGTCTCACACTGTGTCCCGCGGTTTCACACTGTACCCCGGGGGGGGTCTCACACTGTGTCCCGGGGGTCTCACACTGTATCCCGTGGGGGGGCTCACACTGTGTCCTGGGGGTCTCAAAATGTACCCCGGGGATCTCACACTGTGTCCCGGGGGTCTCACACAGTGTTCCGGGGGGGGGGTGGTCTCACACTGTATCCCGGGGGTCTCACACTGTGTCCGGGAGTCTCACACAATGTCCCGGGGGTCTCATATTGTATCCGGGGGTCTCACACAATGTCCCGAGTGTCTCACACAATGTCCCAGGGGTCTCACACCGTGTCCGGGGTCTCACACTGTGCCCCAGGGGTCTCACACGGTGTCCCGGGGGGGGGGTCTCACACTGTACCCCGGGGGTCTCACACTGTGTCCCGGGGGGGTGGTCTCACACTGTGTCCCGGGGGTCTCACACTGTGTCCCGGGGGGGGTGTCTCACACTGTGTCGCGGGGGTCTCACACTGTGCCCTGGGAGGGGGGTCTCACACTGTGTCCCGGGGGTCTCTCACTGTGTCCCGGGGGTCTCACACTGTGTCCCGGGGGGGGTAACACACTGTGTCCCGGGGTGGGGGGTCTCACACTGTATCCCGGGGGTCTCACACCGTGTCCGGGGGTCTCACACAATGTCCCGGGGGTCTCACACTGTGTCCCGGGGGTATCACACTGTGCCCCGGGGGGGTGGGGGTCTCACACTGTGCCCCGGGGATCTCACACTATGTCCCGGGGGGGGGATCTCACGATGTCCCGGGGTCTGACACTGTGCACCGGGGGTCTCACACTGTGCCCCGGGGGTCTCACACTGTGCCCCGGGGGTCTCACACTGTGCCCCGGGGGGGGTGCGGTCTCACACTGTGCCCCGTCGATCTCACACTATGTCCCAGGGGGGGCCTCACACTGTGTCCCGGGGGTCTCACACTGTGCCCCGGGGGGGGGAGTCTCACACTGTACCTCGGGGATCTCACACTGTGTCCCGGAGGTCTCACACTGTGCTCCGAGGAGGGTCTCACACTGTGTCCTAGGGGTCTCACACTGTGCCCCGGGGGTCTCACACTGTGTCCCGGGGGGGGGAGGTCTGATACTGTACCACGGGGTTCTCATACTGTGTCCCGGGGGTCTCACACTGTGCCCTGGGGGTCTCAAACTGTGTCTGGGGTTCTCACACTGTGCCCCGGGGGTCTCACACTGTACCTTGGGGGGGAGGGGGGTCTCACACTGTGTCCCGGGTGTCTTACACTGTGTCCCGGAGGTCTCACACTGTACCCCAGGGGTGTCTCACACTGTGTCCCGGGGGTCTCACACTGTCCCGGGGGTCTCACACTGTACCCCGGGGGTCTCACACTGTGTCCCGCGGTTAAACACTGTACCCCGGGGGGGGGGGGTCTCACACTGTGTCCCGGGGGTCTCACACTGTATCCCAGGGGGGGCTCACACTGTGTCCTGGGGGTCTCACAATGTACCCCGCGGATCTCACACTGTGTCCCGGGGGTCTCACACAGTGTCCCGGGGGGGGGTCTCACACTGTGTCCCGGGGGGTCTCACACTGTGTCCCGGGGGGGGGTCTCACACACGGTGTCCTGGCGGTCTCACACTGTACCCCGGGAGTCTCACACTGTTTCCTGGGGTCTCACACTGTACCCCGGGGGTCTCACACTGTGTCCCGGGGGTCTCACACTGTACCCCGGGGGGGGGTCTCAAACTGTGTCCGGGGTTCTCACACTGTACCCCGGGAGGGGGTCTCACACTGTGTCCAGGGGTCTCACACTGTGCCCCGGGGGTCTCACACTCTGTCCCGGGTGTCTCACACTGTGCCCCGGGGGTCTCACACTTTTTCCCAGGGGGGTCTCACACTGTGTCCCGGGGGTCTCACACTGTGCCCCGGGGGGGGTTGTCTCACACTGTGTCCCGGGGGTCTCACACTGTGTCCCGGGGGGGTCTCACACTGTGTCCCGGGGGGGTCTCACACTGTATCCCAGTGGTCTCACACTGTGTCCGGGGGTCTCACACAATGTCCCGGGTTCTCACACTGCGTCCGGGGGTCTCACACTGTGTCCCGGGGGTCTCACACTGTATCCCGTGGGGGGGCTCACACTGTGTCCTGGGGGTCTCAAAATGTACCCCGGGGATCTCACACTGTGTCCCGGGGGTCTCACACAGTGTTCCGGGGGGGGGGGTGGTCTCACACTGTATCCCGGGGGTCTCACACTGTGTCCGGGAGTCTCACACAATGTCCCGGGGGTCTCATATTGTATCCGGGGGTCTCACACAATGTCCCGAGTGTCTCACACAATGTCCCAGGGGTCTCACACCGTGTCCGGGGTCTCACACTGTGCCCCAGGGGTCTCACACGGTGTCCCGGGGGGGGGGTCTCACACTGTACCCCGGGGGTCTCACACTGTGTCCCGGGGGGGTGGTCTCACACTGTGTCCCGGGGGTCTCACACTGTGTCCCGGGGGGGGTGTCTCACACTGTGTCGCGGGGGTCTCACACTGTGCCCTGGGAGGGGGGTCTCACACTGTGTCCCGGGGGTCTCTCACTGTGTCCCGGGGGTCTCACACTGTGTCCCGGGGGGGGTAACACACTGTGTCCCGGGGTGGGGGGTCTCACACTGTATCCCGGGGGTCTCACACCGTGTCCGGGGGTCTCACACAATGTCCCGGGGGTCTCACACTGTGTCCCGGGGGTATCACACTGTGCCCCGGGGGGGTGGGGGTCTCACACTGTGCCCCGGGGATCTCACACTATGTCCCGGGGGGGGGATCTCACGATGTCCCGGGGTCTGACACTGTGCACCGGGGGTCTCACACTGTGCCCCGGGGGTCTCACACTGTGCCCCGGGGGTCTCACACTGTGCCCCGGGGGGGGTGCGGTCTCACACTGTGCCCCGTCGATCTCACACTATGTCCCAGGGGGGGCCTCACACTGTGTCCCGGGGGTCTCACACTGTGCCCCGGGGGGGGGAGTCTCACACTGTACCTCGGGGATCTCACACTGTGTCCCGGAGGTCTCACACTGTGCTCCGAGGAGGGTCTCACACTGTGTCCTAGGGGTCTCACACTGTGCCCCGGGGGTCTCACACTGTGTCCCGGGGGGGGGGAGGTCTGATACTGTACCACGGGGTTCTCATACTGTGTCCCGGGGGTCTCACACTGTGCCCTGGGGGTCTCAAACTGTGTCTGGGGTTCTCACACTGTGCCCCGGGGGTCTCACACTGTACCTTGGGGGGGAGGGGGGTCTCACACTGTGTCCCGGGTGTCTTACACTGTGTCCCGGAGGTCTCACACTGTACCCCAGGGGTGTCTCACACTGTGTCCCGGGGGTCTCACACTGTCCCGGGGGTCTCACACTGTACCCCGGGGGTCTCACACTGTGTCCCGCGGTTAAACACTGTACCCCGGGGGGGGGGGTCTCACACTGTGTCCCGGGGGTCTCACACTGTATCCCAGGGGGGGCTCACACTGTGTCCTGGGGGTCTCACAATGTACCCCGCGGATCTCACACTGTGTCCCGGGGGTCTCACACAGTGTCCCGGGGGGGGGTCTCACACTGTGTCCCGGGGGGTCTCACACTGTGTCCCGGGGGGGGGTCTCACACACGGTGTCCTGGCGGTCTCACACTGTACCCCGGGAGTCTCACACTGTTTCCTGGGGTCTCACACTGTACCCCGGGGGTCTCACACTGTGTCCCGGGGGTCTCACACTGTACCCCGGGGGGGGGTCTCAAACTGTGTCCGGGGTTCTCACACTGTACCCCGGGAGGGGGTCTCACACTGTGTCCAGGGGTCTCACACTGTGCCCCGGGGGTCTCACACTCTGTCCCGGGTGTCTCACACTGTGCCCCGGGGGTCTCACACTTTTTCCCAGGGGGGTCTCACACTGTGTCCCGGGGGTCTCACACTGTGCCCCGGGGGGGGTTGTCTCACACTGTGTCCCGGGGGTCTCACACTGTGTCCCGGGGGGGTCTCACACTGTGTCCCGGGGGGGTCTCACACTGTATCCCAGTGGTCTCACACTGTGTCCGGGGGTCTCACACAATGTCCCGGGTTCTCACACTGCGTCCGGGGGTCTCACACTGTACCCCGGGGGTCTCACACTGTGTCCCGGGGGTCTCACACTGTGCCCCGGGGGGGGACGGTCTCACACTGTGCCCCATCGATCTCACACTATGTCCCGGGGGGGGCCTCACACTGTGTCCCGGGGGTCTCACACTGTGCCCCGGGGGAGGAGTCTCACACTGTACCTCGATGGTCTCACACTGTGTCCCAGGGGTCTCACACTGTGCCCCGAGGAGGGTCTCACACTGTGTCCTAGGGGTCTCACACTGTGCCCTGGGGGTCTCACACTGTATCCCGGGGGGGGGGGAGGTCTCACACTGTACCCAGGGGGGCTCACACTGTATCCCGGAGGTCTCACACTGTACCCCAGGGGGGTCTCACACTGTGTCCCAGGGGTCTCACACTGTGTCCCGGGGGTCTCACACTGTGTCCCGCGGTTTCACACTGTACCCCGGGGGGGGTCTCACACTGTGTCCCGGGGGTCTCACACTGTATCCCGGGGGGGGGGCTCACACTGTGTCCTGGGGGTCTCACAATGTACCCCGGGGATCTCACACTGTGTCCCGGGGGTCTCACACAGTGTCCCGGGGGGGGCGGTCTCACACTGTATCCCGGGGGTCTCACACTGTGTCCGGGGGTCTCACACAATGTCCCGGGGGTCTCACACTGCATCCGGGGGTCTCACACAATGTCCCGAGTGTCTCACACAATGTCCCAGGGGTCTCACACCGTGTCCGGGGTCTCACACTGTGCCCCAGGGGTCTCACACGGTGTCCCGGGGGGGGGGGGGTCTCACACTGTACCCTGGGGGTCTCACACTGTGTCCCGGGGGGGGTGTCTCACACTGTGTCGCGGGGGTCTCACACTGTGCCCCGGGAGGGGGGTCTCACACTGTGTCCCGGGGGTCTCTCACTGTGTCCCGGGGGTCTCACACTGTGTCCCGGGGGGGGTAACACACTGTGTCCCGGGGTGGGGGGTCTCACACTGTATCCCGGAGGTCTCACACCGTGTCCGGGGGTCTCACACAATGTCCCGGGGGTCTCACACTGTGTCCAGGGGGTCTCACACTGTGCCCCGGGGGAGGGGGGGTCTCACACTGTGCCCCAGGGATCTCACACTATGTCCCGGGGGGGGGTCTCACGATGTCCCGGGGTCTGACACTGTGCACCGGGGGTCTCACACTGTGCCCCGGGGGTCTCACACTGTGTCCCGGGGGTCTCACACTGTGCCCCGGGGGGGGGACGGTCTCACACTGTGCTCCGTCGATCTCACACTATGTCCCGGGGGGGGCCTCACACTGTGTCCCGGGCGTCTCACACTGTGCCCCGGCGGGGGAGTCTCACACTGTACCTCAGGGGTCTCACACTGTGTCCCGGGGGTCTCACACTGTGCCCCGAGGAGGGTCTCACACTGTGTCCTAGGGGTCTCACACTGTGCCCTGGGGGTCTCACACTGTATCCCGGGGGGGGGGGAGGTCTCACACTGTACCCAGGGGGGCTCACACTGTATCCCGGAGGTCTCACACTGTACCCCAGGGGGGTCTCACACTGTGTCCCGGGGGTCTCACACTGTGTCCCGGGGGTCTCACACTGTGTCCTGGGGGGGGTCTCACACTGTGTCCCGGGGGGGTCTCACACTGTACCCCGGGGGGGTGTCTCACACTGTGTCCTGGGGGTCTCACACTGTACACCGGGGGGGGCGGGGGTCTCACACTGTACCCCGGGTGGGGGTCTCACATTGTGTCCGGGGGTCTCACACTGTACCCCGGGAGGGGGTCTCAAACTGTGTCCGGGGGTATCAAACTGTACCCTGGGGGGGGTCTCACACTGTGTCCTGGGGGTCTCACAATGTAACCCGGGGATCTCATACTGTGTCCCGGGGGGTCTCACACTGTGTCCCGGGGGGGGTCTCACACTGTGTCCCGGGGGGAGGAGTCTCACACTGTGTCCTGGGGGTCTCACACTGTACCACGGGGGTCTCACACTGTGTCCCGTTGGTCTCACACTGTACCCCGGGGGGCGGGGGTCTCACACTGTGTCCGGGGGTCTCACACTGTACCCCAGGAGATGGTCTCACACTGGGTTATCACAGTGTACCGCAGGGGGGGTGGTCTCACACTGTGTCCTGGGGGTCTCAAACTGTGCCCCGGGGGTCTCACACTGTGTCCCGGGGGGGGGGTCTCACGCGGTACCCCGAGGGTCTTACACTGTACCCCAGGAGGGGGGGTCTCACACTGTGCACCGGGGGTCTCACACTGTGTCCCGGGTGTCATACACTTTGCCCCGGGGGTCTCACACTGTCTCCGGGTGGGTCTCACACTGTACCCCGGGCGGGGGGGGTCTCACTCTGTGTCCCGACGGTCTCGCACTTTTTCCGGGGGTCTCACACTGTACCCAGGGGGGGGGGATCTCACACTGTGCCCCGGGGGTCTCACACTGTGTCCCGGGGGGGGGTCTCACGCTGTACCCCGGGGGTCTTACACTGTACTCCGGGAGGGGGGTCTCACACTGTGTCGCGGGGGGGTCTCACACTGTGCCCCGGGTGTCTCACACTGTGTCCCGGGGGGGGGGTTCACACTGTGCCCCGGGCGTCTCACACTGTGCCCCGGGGGTCTCACACTGTGTCCCGGGGGGGGGGGGTCTCACACTGTGTCCTGGGGGGGGGGGGTCTCACACTGTGCCCCGGGGGTCTCACACTGTGTCGCGGGGGGGTCTCACACTGTGCCCCGGGGGTCTCACACTGTGTCGCGGGGAGGGTCTCACACTGTGCCCCGGGGGTCTCACACTGTGTCCCGGGGGGGGGGGTCTCACGCTGTACCCCGGGGGTCTTACACTGTATCCCGGGGGGGGGGGGTCTCACGCTGTACCCCGGGGGTCTTACACTGTACCCCGGGAGGGGGGTCTCACACTGTGTCGCGAGGGGGGTCTCACACTGTGCCCCGGGGGTCTCACACTGTGTCCCGGGGGGGGGGGGGGTTCACACTGTGCCCCGGGGGTCTCACACTGTGTCCCGGGGGGGGGTCTCACACTGTGTCCTGGGGGGGGGGTCTCACACTGTGCCCCGGGGGTCTCACACTGTGTCGCGGGGAGGGTCTCACACTGTACCCCGGGGGTCTTACACTGTACCCCGGGGGATGTCTCACACTGTGCCTCGGGGGGGTTGTTGACCCAATGTTTGGGGGCGGGGCCGATGCAGACCCCGCCCCCTGGTTTCCGGCGGTTTACTCCAAGGCCCCGGGATGTGCGGCTCCTGCCCGCTTCCGAAACTGCTGCTCGCCGTGCTGGGGCCCGCGCTGTCGGTAAGGCTCGGCCCCGGTACCCCGGTACCCCGGTACCCGCTCCCCCCCGGCCCCCCACACCCCGGCTCCCGGCCCTCCCGCTCCCACTACCCCGGCCCCGGCCCCCCGCCACTTTCGTGCACCTTTGCTTGTTCTGCATTTTCCTGTTTTTTTAATCAAACTTTTGACTCTTAACAAAGATCCTGGTCTTGTGTTCCCCTCCGGTTGAGGTTTCGGGGATGAGGGAAGTGGCCGCCCGGCCCAGGCACTCGCTGCAGGTGGCATGAGAGGGGGCATGGGGCACAGGCTGCCTGAGGCCAGCTGCAGGAAGGCGAATGGAATGTTGGCCTTCATTGCGAGAGGGATGGAGTACAAAAGCAGGGAGGTCCTGCTGCAACTCTATAGGGTATTGGTGAGGCCGCACCTGGAGTACTGCGTGCAGTTTTGGTCAACTTACTTAAGGAAGGATATACTAGCTTTGGAGGGGGTACAGAGACGATTCACTTGGCTGATTCCGGAGATGAGGGGGTTACCTTATGATGATAGATTGAGTAGACTGGGTCTTTACTCGTTGGAGTTCAGAAGGATGAGAGGTGATCTTATAGAAACATTTAAAATAATGAAAGGGATAGACAAGGTAGAGGCAGAGAGGTTGTTTCCACTGGTCGGGGAGACTAGAACTAGGGGGACACAGCCTCAAAATACGGGGGGAGCCAATTTAAAACCGCGTTGAGAAGGAATTTCTTCTCCCAGAGGGTTGTGAATCTGTGGAATTCTCTGCCCAGGGAAGCAGTTGAGGCTAGCTCATTGAATGTATTCAAATCACAGATAGATAGATTTTTAACCAATAAGGGAATTAAGGGTTTATGGGGAGCGGGCGGGTAAGTGGAGCTGAGTCCACGGCCAGATCAGCCATGATCTTTTTGAATGGCGGAGCAGGCTCGAGGGGCTAGATGGCCTACTCCTGTTCCTAATTCTTATGTTCCTGTGTTGTTATGTTCCTGTGGGCTAGATGGCCTACTCCTGTTCCTAATTGTTGTGTTCCTGTGGTGTTGTGTTCCTGTGGTGTTGTGTTCCTGTGGTGTTGTGTGGTTATGTAAGGGTATCTCTTGGCCCTCGGTTGCAGGTCAGTGCAGCGGTGCCCATCCTTGGAGGGCTCTTCTTCCTATTGACCAACAGGAGCTACCAGCATTTCATTGGAAACGACTACCTGCTGCTGCCGGCCAGCCTCAGCTTTGTGGTTGCTGCACTGCTGGTTCTCACCGGGATCATTGCAATGTGCGCTGCAGTCAAGCAGTCCCATTGTCGACAAGGAACAGTAAGTACAGGCCAGGGACGCGGAAATCATCGGGCAGTCGGGTCTGAATTAGAACAGGGGAGGGAGGTGTAAATGATCAATATTACCGAGCATTAACTCTGTTACTGAACCCTATTACTTAACGTTTATTACAAATTTGGTTTGGGATGATATGATCATATGATTAGGTGGTTGAATGGGTGGGAATGTGATGAGGTGGGATGGTGTATGGGTATGGGCGAGGTTTCGGCGGGGCGGTGGCGGAGTTGCGTTGTGGCGATGGGCGAGGTTGTGACGTGTAATGAAGAACATTGGGGCAGGTGGTGAGGTTTGCTACAGTGTTTATGAACCAGTTATTACAAGAAACAAAGTGCACAGACCTGTAGTGAGTGGGAAAGGACGGAGACAAGCGCTTTCTGTGTTCACTGTTGATTCAATGCTTTAGGGCTGTGGCTGCTTCTGTCTGAAATTGTAAACCGTACCATCTCCTACCCTTCCTTTCACAGTTGCTCTACTTGATCCTGATCCTGTTTTGTCTTGAGGTGACAACAGGCGCCGTGGGTTATATCAACACTGTCCAAGTGAGTATGCTGTTTCTATAAACTCTCTTATGTCATTACCTGTGAATTGACCGTCACTACAGTTAGTGGATGGGAGAGGTGGCAGAGACTGAACCGGGATTTGTCACCTCTCTCACCAAAAGGCTGCCATGGTACTAAAGAGGGAGTTTGAACCAATCGTGTCGGTCTTGGCCCTCTGTAGTGCTCTTGCCACTGAGTCAAAAAGTCATGAATTCGGGCCCCACTCCAGAGACATGAGCCCGTAATCCAAGCCAATGCTCCCAGTGCAGTACTGAGGGAGTGCCGCACTGTCGGAGGGGCAGTACTGAGGGAGTGCCGCACTGTCGGAGGGGCAGTACTGAGGGAGTGCCGCACTGTCGGAGGGGCAGTACTGAGGGAGTGCCGCACTGTCGGAGGGGCAGTACTGAGGGAGTGCCGCACTGTCGGAGGGGCAGTACTGAGGGAGTGCCGCACTGTCGGAGGGGCAGTACTGAGGGAGTGCCGCACTGTCGGAGGGGCAGTACTGAGGGAGTGCCGCACTGTCGGAGGGGCAGTACTGAGGGAGTGCCGCACTGTCGGAGGGGCAGTACTGAGGGAGTGCCACACTGTCAGTGGTGCTGTCTTTCAGATGATACATTAAACCTCAGGTGATGTGATAGATCCCACAGCCTCATTTGAAGAAAGGCATGAGAATCCTCCCTGGTGTCCTGGCCAATATTTGTCCCTTAACTAAAACAGATTATCTGATCAATGTCATATTGCTATTTGTGGGAGCTTGCTGTGCGAAAATTGGCTGCTGCATTTCCTACATTACAACAGTGACTCCTCTTCAAAAATACTGATTAAAGGTCATCAACCTGAAACTTTAACTCTGTTTCTCTCACCACAGATGCTGCCTAAGCTGTTGAGTATTTTCAGCATTTTCTGTTTTTTTTCAGACTTCCAGCATCTGCAGTATTTTGCTTTTGTCTAATCATTGGCAGTAAACCGCTTTGCGATGTCCTGAGTTTGTGAAAGGCCCTATAGAAATAGAAGTTCTCTCCTTTTTTCCTTCTGGCTTGTGTGAGACCATGGCGTCGCTCTGTGCCTCAGTCTGTCTCCAGCTTCTCACTCTCTTGTGCCGTTCCTTTTCTGCCAGGTCGAGTCTGCTGACCTGGATGGCTTTGATGAGATCTTCAGAAAGTACAATGGGAATGACTCCACGACGGAGGGGGAGGCAGTGGACCGACTACAGCAACAGGTGCGACTCTAAATCAATATCAAACTCCGCCACATACAGACTCCAGGAGCACACCGAGACAGTTCACAGAGACAGACTCCTGTCGTAGAGTGTGGGTGTGACCAGAACGGGTCACAGTATTCAGAGTGTGGGTGTGAGCAGGTCCCTGTGCAGTTTGATCACAACTTCCTGAGACTTTATATTTTGATTGTGATGTGAATCAACATGCTATTGGTTATGTGATTGCTGCTCCTGATTGGGTGGAGATGTTGAGCTTTGCATTTACTGACACTCCCAGGTCTTTTGCTGCTTCATTCGGCTATTCCACCACCATTCATGTGTGGTTTTTTCCTTCTTGTCTGTATCAAACTTTATCTCCTGTTTCTCTGGCCACTTAAATATTGTTCGCAACTCATTCTGTCATTTCTGAGCTGCTGTTTCTGATTCCATGTCCTATCCTAGTTTAGTATAATCTGAAAATGTGAGCAATTTGCAGATTCTGAAGCCAGGTTATTGACATAGTTCCAACACCAACGTGTATGTCTCCCACTTCAGCATAACTCCTCTAACAACGGTCCATTGTTTGCTGCCCTTCACTCAATTTCTTGTGCCACCACAGTCTTTATCTTTCAGACTTTTCCTAGCCATGTCTTTGGGAGGGGGGAAGAGAGTGAGAGAGAGGAGAGACACGGAGCGGGAGGCGCACGCACGGGGCTCTATCCTGCTCCCAGCTCTCTCCCACCCTGTGTCCATCCCTGCTCCATGTCTCCACCCCCCCCCCCCCCACCCCCTGGTGTCGTGCCGTTGAGGTGCTGATTGTGTTTTTGTTCACTACAGAAGCGGTGCTGTGGAGTGAGGAACTACACTGACTGGGAGCATGTTCCCTGGTTCATTCACGGAAATGGCAGCATTCCTCACAGCTGCTGTGCCAGAAATTTCACAACCTGCACCGGAGACATGGAGGAGCCGGAGCTGCTGTTCACAGAGGTGGGTAATGGGGACCCGGCTCTGCTGCACACCATTACACCAGTGCTTAATGGGGACCCGGCTGTGATTCAAGGAGATTAACGGAGACATGGAGTGCATGGTATCCTGTGGTTAACAGGGACAAAGTTAGACACAGAGATTATCGCCAAGATTAATGGACAAAGGGCTGTGCTGAATGGTCTTGACACGTCGTTAATGGGGACAGATGGTTAATGCACACTTGACTGTGCTATTTGGTATCAGAGACACGCAGGTTATACTGCAAGTTACCATAAGTGGCTATTGGTGACATGGTCTCACTGCACACTGGAACTAAGATGGTTAATGTCAGGCGGGGAGCGCGGAGCGGGGTTAAAGCGAGCGGAGGCGGGGAGCGCGGAGCGGGGTTAAAGTGAGCAGCGGAGTAGGCCGGAGGCAACACAGGCAGAATTTGAAAGAGTGACATCAGAGTAAAAAATCTAAAGTGACGTCAGCACAAGGAAAGGAGCTGATTGGTGAGTAGCTGGTGAGTGTTTTAAAGCTTTGTTTATTTCTGCTAAGTTAGTTAATATATTAAACAGGGGCATGGCAGCGCAGCTCTGTCCCCTGGAATTCATATCTTGTGCCATGCAGGAAATCCAGGACGCTTCCCATGTCCTGGACAACCACGTGCAGCTGGAGGAGCTGAGCTGAGCTCCAGCCCACAGCTTGCGTAACTGCGGTGCATTCGTCAGGCTGAGGGCTACGTGAATAGCCCGTTTCAGGAGTAGTGCAGGAGTCCCCTGAGTGCATCTCACTCTCCAACCTGTATTCGACGAGGGCGATGGTTCCTCTAGGGAGTACAGCCAGAGCCAAGTCCATGGCACCGTGGGTGGCTCAGCTGTACAGGGGGGAGGAGGAAGATTGGGAAAGCAATAGTGATAGGAGATTCTGCAGCTGCAGACATGACTCCAGGATGGTATGTTGCCTCCCTCGTGCTAGAGTCAAGGATGTCAACGAACGGCTGTAGAATATTCTGAAGGGCTGGGTGTACAGCCAGATATCATAGTCCACATCGGTATAAACAACATGGGTAGAAAGAGGGATGATGTCCTCAGGCAGATTTTAGGGAGCTAGGAAAGAGATTAAAAAGCAGGAACTTGAATGTAGTAATCTCTGGATTACTCCCAGTGCCACGAGCGAGTGAGTACAGAAATAGGAGGATAGAGCAGATGAATGTGTGGCTGGATAGATGGTGCAGGAGGGAGGGCTTCAGATTCCTGGGGCAATGGAGCCGGTTCAGGGGGAGGTGGAACCTGTACAAGGCGGACGGGTTGCACCTCAACACAGCCGGGACCAATATCCTCGGGGGGGTAGGGTTTGCTAGTGCTGTTGGGGAGGGTTTAAACTAATTTGGCAGGGGGATGGGCACCAGGATGTAGCATTAGAAAGGAGAAACAATGAGCATAAAGGATTAGGAGAGAGATATAGCACTAGAGTAAGAAATAGTACGGTATTAGGTGGGGTCAGACAGAGAATACAAGAAGGTCTAAGTTAGGTTTACAGTGCATGTGTGCAAATGGCCAAAGTGTGATAATAAGGTTGGTGAGCTGCAGGTGCAAATAGACACATGGAATGTGATGTTGTGGCAATTACTGAGACCTGACTCAAAAAAGGGCAGGATTGGGTACTAAATATTCCTGGAAAGGAGGTGTTCGGGAAAGATAGGGAAGGAAAGAAAGGAGGTAGGATGGCAGTATTGGTTAAGGAGAATGTCACAGTGCTGGAGAGGGAGGGTGTCCTGGAGGGGTCAAGGACAGAATCTATTTGGTTAGAGTTAAGAAACAACAGAGGTGCCATTACACAACTAGATGTATTGTACAGACCACCATCTACTGGGAAGGATATCGAGGAGCAAATTTGTGGGAAATTACAGCGAGGTGCAAGAACTATAGAGTAGTGATAATGGGGGGCTTCAACTATCCGAATATAGACTGGGATAGTGATCGTGTAAAGGGCAGAGAGGGGGCAGAATTGCTGAAGTGTGTTCAGGAGAACTTTCTGGATCCGTACGTTTCCGGACCAATAACGAAGGAGGCATTGCTGGATGTGATTCTGGGTAATGAGATGGGTCAGGTGGAGCAAGCATCAGGGGAACAGTAACACAAAAGCAAACTCTGCGGATGCTGGAAATCTGAAATAAAAACAGAAAATGCTGGAAATACTCAGCGGGTTAGGCAGCATCTGTGGAGAGAGAAACAGAGTTAACGTTTCAGGTCGATGACCCTTCGTCAGAACTGGAAAGAGTTAGAGAGGTAACAGGTTTTAAGTGAGTGCAGGGGCAAGGGGGGAGGGGAGGAAAGAACAAAAGGGAAGGTCTGTGATAGGGTGGAAGGCAGGAGAGATTAGAGAGGCAAAAGGAGATGGTAATGGGACAAGTTAAGGTACAAAAGATGAGGCTAGATAGGGTGTAAATGGGAATGCAGAATCGTCAATAGCTTCCATGGGAAAGAGAAAAAAAAATAGGGGCTGGGTTACGGTTAGAAGAATTGGTTGAATTCGATGTTGAGTCCCGAAGGCTGCCAAGTGCCTAAACAAACGATGAGGTGTTGTTTCTCGAGTTTACGTTGAGCTTTGTTTGATCAGTGTAAGAGGCCGAGGACAGAGACCAAAGTGGGAGTGGAGCAGGAAATTAAAATGACCGGCGACCGGAAACTCAGGGTCACACTTACGGACTCAACGTAACCATGACCCCATGAGTTTTTTTTCTCTCTTTTCATATGCTTGGAGGCAGAGGGTATGGCTGAGGTACTAAATGGGGACTTTGTATCTGTCTTCACCAAGGAAGAAGATGCTGCTATAGACATAGTGAAGGAGGAAGTAGAGGAGATACTGGATGGGATAAAAATTGATAAAGACGAGGTACTAGAAAGGCTGGCTGTACTTAAAGTAGATAAGTCCCCAGGACCGGATGGAATGCATCCTAGGCTGCTGAGGGATGTGAAGGAAGAAATCGCAGAGATACTGGCCTTAATCTTCCAATCCTCCTTAGAAACGGGGATGGTGTCAGAGGACTAGAGAATTGCAAATGTTACACCCTTGTTCAAAAAAGGATGTAAGGATAAACCCAGCAACTGCAGGCCAGTCAGTTTAACCTCAGTAATGGGGAAGCTTTTAGAAACGATAATCCGGGACAAAATTAACAATCACTTGGACACGTGTGGATTAATTAAGGAAAGCCAGCACGGATTTGTTAAAGGCAAATCGTGTTCAACTAACATGATTGAATTTTTTGATGAGGTAACAGAGCGGGTTGATGAAGTTGACGTGGTGTATATGGACTTCCAAAAGGTGTTTGACAAAGTGTCACATAATCGGCTTGCAGCAAAGTTGAAGCCCATGGAATAAAAGGGACAAGGGCAGCATGGATACGGAATTGGTTCAGTGACAGGAAACCGAGAGTAGTGGTAAACGGTTGTTTCTGGGACTGGAGAAAGGTATACAGTGGTGTTTCCCCGGGGTCGGTACTAGGACCACGGCTTTTCTTCGTGTATATTAATGACTTGGACATGGGTGTACAGGGCACTATTTCAAATTTTCAGATGACGCAAAATTTGGAAGTATAGTGAACAGTGAGGAGGATAGTGATAGACTTCAAGATGACAAAGGCAGGCTGGTGGGATGGGCGGACACGTGGCAGATGACATTTAACCCCAGAAAAGTGCGAAGTGATATATTTTGGTGGAAAGAATGAGGAGAGGCAATATAAACGAAAGGGTACAATCCTAAAAGGGGTGCATGAACAGTGAGACCTGGGGGTATATGGGCACAAATTGTTGAAGGTGGCAGGGCAGGTTGAGAAATCCATTAAAAAGGCTAACGGGATCCTGGGTTTCATAAATAGAGGCATAGAGTACAAAAGCCAGAAAGTTATGATGAACCTTTATAAAACACTGGTCCAACCACAACTGGAGTATTGTGTTCAATTCTGGGCACCTCACTTTAGGAAGAATGTGAAGGCCTTAGAGAGGGCGCAGAAAAGATTTACAAGAATGGTTCCAGGAATGAGGAATTACAGTGAGTTGGATAGAGGAGAAGCTGAGGTTTTTCTCCTTCGAGCAGAGAAGATTGAGAGGAGATTTGATCGAGATGCTCAAAATCATGAGGGGTCTGGGACAGAGTAGATACAGAGAAACTGTTCCCGTTGGCGGAAGGGTCGAGAATCAGAGGACACAGATTTAAGATGATTGGCAGAAGATGCAAAGCTGACACAGGACGGGAGAGTGGAGAGCACCAGTTCCAACTGTCACAAGACATATGGGGATGGCAGGGCAGGTGGTGTGTCGCGACTGCAGCATGTAGGAGTTTGTGGAGAGCTATGTGATACCGGACAACCACGTTTGCAGTAATTGCCTGCATCTTGAGGAACTTCAGCTGAGAGTTGTTGAGCTGGAGTCTGAGGTGCAAACATTGCAGGATATCAGGGTGGGGGAGAGTTACCTGGACACTTTGATCCAGGAGGCAGTCACATCCCTTAAATTAGGTAGTGGTACAGGTCTGGTTAGTGGTCAGGAGGGCGTAACTCAGGCAGGTAAGGGGACCCCAGGTGTAGTGCTGGAGGAGCCTCTGCACTTGCCTTTATCCAACGGATATGAGGTTTTTGCTGCCTGTGTGGATGAGGGAAAAGCCTGCAGGACAGATGAGCAGGCTGACCATGGCACCATGGTGCAGGAGGCCATTCAAGTGGGGGGGGGAGTGAAAGGAAATGTTGTGGTATGGGACAGTATAGTCAGAGTGATGGGCACTGTTCATTGCAGCCACAAACAGGAGTTCCGAAGGTTGTGATGCCTGTCTGGTGCCAGAGTTAAAGACATCTCCTCGCAGCTGGAGAACTTGGAGGGGAAGGATCCAGTTTTTGTGCTCCAGGTAGGAACCAACGACATGGGTAGAACTAGGAATTACGTTCTGCTGAGAGAGTTTGAGGAGTCTAAATTAAAAAGCAGAACCTCAAAGGTAAGCTACGTGCCAATTGGCATAGAGATAAGCAGGTTAGAGGGTTAAATGCGTAGCTCAGAGAGTGGTGTGGGAGGCAGGGGTTTTACTCCATGGGGCACTGGCACCAGTACTGGGGAAAGAGGGAGCTGTTCCGATGGGGCGGACTCCACTTAAACCGGGCTGGGGACCAGTGTCCTGGCGAATCAAATAACATGGGCAGCAGACAGGGCTTTAAACTAATGGGGGGTGGATTCAGGAAAAAGAAAAGTTAACACCAGCAAGAGAAATATCAGGGCTCTAGAGCAGAGCAGAGTTTTGGGTAAAAATAAACAGAGTGGTTCGGGAGGCAGTCCCTCTGAGTCGAGGAAGACTTGCTTCCACACTAATACGAGTTCTCAGGTGACTGATGAGTCCAATGCGGGACCCACAGTCTCTGTCACAGGTGGGGCAGACAGTGGTTGGAGGGACGGGTGGTAGGGGGGCTTGGGTGGTCGTACGTTCCTTCCGCTGTTTGCGCTTGGCTTCTGCTTGCTCCCGGCAAAGAGACTCGAGGTGTTCGCCGCCTTCCCGGGTGTTTCTCCTCCACTTTGAGCGGTCTTGGGCCAGAGATTCCCAGGTGTCAGTGGGGATGTTGCACTTTTTCAAAGAGGCTTTGAGGGTGTCCTTGAAGCGTTTCCTCTGCCCACCTGGGACTCACTTGCCATGTCAGAGCTCTGAGTAGAGCGCTTGTTTTGGGAGTCTAGAATTGGGCAAACGGATGATATGGCCCGTCCCACGGAGCTGGTCGAGTGTGGTCAGTGCAATGATACTGGGGATGTTGATCTGAGTGAGAACACTGACAGTGCACCTATCCTGTCAATGGATTTTCAGGATCTTGTGGAGGCAGCATTAGTGGTACTTCTCCAGTGCTTTGAGGTGCCTACTGTACATGGTCCATGTCTCTGAAGCATATTGGAGGTTGGGTATCATTACTGCTCTGTAGACCATGAGCTTGGTGCCGGGTTTGAGATCCTGGTCTTCAAACACTCTCTTCCTCAGGCGACTGAAGGCTGCACTGGCACACTGGAGGCGGGTGTTTAACTTCGTTATTGACGTCTGCCCTTGTTGATAGTAGGCTCCCGAGGTATGGAAAATGGTCCACATTGTCCAAGGCCTCTCGGGACAGAGAGTAACAACGGTAATAGTGCATCACTGACTAAGGTGACACCAAGGAAAAATAGAAAAAAGTCAAAGCTAAAGACACTATATCTGAATGTGCGAAGCATTCACAACAAAATAGATGAATTAATAGTGCAGATAGAAATTAATAGGTTTGATCTAAGACATGGTTGCAAGGTGACCAAGGTTTGGAATTAAATATTCCAGGATACTTACAGAAGAGATAGGCAAATTGGAAAAGGAGAAGGTTGGGATAAAGACAATAGAGAGAAAGGATCTTAGCTCGGAAAATCAAGAAGTAGAATTAGTTTGGGTGGAGCTAAAAAACAGCAAGGGGCAGAAAACATTGGTGGGAGTTGTTTATAGTCCCCCAAACAGTAGTGGTAATGTAGGACACAGTATAAATCAGTTTTATACAGATTAAAAAGATAGTTTTCTAGATCAGCATGTTGAGAAACCAACTCGGCAGCTGGCTATTTTAGATCTAATGTGCAATGAGAAAGGGTTAATTAATAACCTTGAAGTAAAGGGGCCCTTGGGGAAGAGTGACCATAATATGATAGAATTTTATATTAAGTTTGAAAGTGATTTAGTTAAATCCGAAATTAGGGTCTTAAATCTAAACAAAGCAAACTACGTCGGTATGAGGGGAGAGTTGGTTAAGTTAGATTGGGAAACTACATTAGAAGGTATGATGGTAGACAAGCAATGGCTAGCATTTAAAGAATTAATACATCATTTACAACAAATGATGCACAAGGCACAAAACCCCCACAGGGAAAAGTGGTCCAACCGTGGCTAACAAGGGAAGTTAAAGATAATATTCGATCAAAGGAAGAGGCTTATATTATTGCCAAAAAGAGCAGTAAGCCTGAGGATTTTAGAATTCAGCAAAGGTCCAAGAAATTGATAAAGAAAGGGAAAATAGAATATGAAAGTAAACTAGCGAGAGACATAACAGACTGTAAAAGCTTCTATAGGTGTGTAAAAGAAAAGATTAGTGAAAGTAAATGTGGGTCCCTTACAGACTGAGACAGGAGAAACTATAATGGGGAATAAGGAAATGCAGAGAAATTAAACGAATACTTTGTGTCTGTATCCACGGAAGAAGACATGAAAAACCTTCCAGAAATATGGTGTCCCAAGGGTCCGCGAGAATGAGGAACTGAAAAAAAATTAGTATTAGTAAAAAAAATAGTACTGGAGAAATTAATGGGACTGAAAGCCGATAAATCCCCTGGACCTGATGGCTACATCCTAGGGTTTTGAAAGGTGGCTAATTCCATAGATTCTAGAATGGTTCCTGCAGATTGGAAGGTAGCTAATGTAACCCCGCTATTTAAGAAAGAAGGGAGAGAGAAAATGGGGAACTACAGACCAGTTAGCCTGACATCAGTAGTAGAGAAAATACTAGAATCTATTATTAAGGATGTAGTCAGAGTAGGAATCGCAGGATAGCGCAGATGAATACGTGGCTTGATCAGTGGTGCAGCAGGGAGGGATTCAAATTCCTGGGGCATTGGGATCGGTTCTGGGGAAGGTGGGACCAGTACAAACTGGACGGTCTGCACCTGGGCAGGACCGGAACCAATGTCCTAGGGGGAGTGTTTGCTAGTGCTGTTGGGGAGGATTTAAACTAATATGGCAGGGGGATGGGAACCAATGCAGGGAGACAGAGGGAAACAAAAAGGAGGCAAAAGCAAAAGACAGAAAGGAGATGAGGAAAAGTGGAGGGCAGAGAAACCCAAGGCAAAGAACAAAAAGGGCCACTGTACAGCAAAATTCTAAAAGGACAAAGGGTGTTAAAAAAACAAGCCTGAAGGCTTTGTGTCTTAATACAAGGAGTATCTGCAATAAGGTGGATGAATTAATTGTGCAAATAGATGTTAACAAATATGATGTGATTGGGATTACGGAGACGTGGCTCCAGGATGATCAGGGCTGGGAACTCAACATTCAGGGGTATTCAACAGTCAGGAAGGATAGAATAAAAGGAAAAGGAGGTGGGGTAGCATTGCTGGTTAAAGAGGAGATTAATGCAATAGTTAGGAAAGACATTAGCTTGGATGATGTGGAATCTATTTGGGTAGAGCTGCAGAACACCAAAGGGCAAAAAACGTTAGGAGTTGTGTACAGACCTCCAAACAGTAATAGGGATGTTAGGGAGGCCATCAAACAGGAAATTAGGGGTGCATGCAATAAAGGTGTAGCAGTTATAATGGGTGACTTTAATATGCACATAGATTGGGCTAGCCAAACTGGAAGCAATACGGTGGAGGAGGATTTCCTGGAGTGCATAAGGGATGGTTTTCTAGACCAATATGTTGAGGAACCAACTAGGGGGGAGGCCATCTTAGACTGGGTGTTGTGTAATGAGAGAGGATTAATTAGCAATCTCATTGTGCGAGGCCCCTTGGGGAAGAGTGACCATAATATGGTGGAATTCTGCATTAGGATGGAGAATGAAACAGTAAATACAGAGACCATGGTCCAGAACTTAAAGAAGGGTAACTTTGAAGGTATGAGGCGTGAATTGGCTAGGATAGATTGGCGAATGATACTTAGGGGGTTGACTGTGGATGGGCAATGGCAGACATTTAGAGACCGCATGGATGAATTACAACAATTGTACATTCCTGTCTGGCGTAAAAATAAAAAAGAGAAGGTGGCTCAACCGTGGCTATCTAGGGAAATCAGGGATAGTATTAAAGCCAAGGAAGTGGCATACAAATTGGCCAGAAATAGCAGCGAACCTGGGGACTGGGAGAAATTTAGAACTCAGCAGAGGAGGACAAAGGGTTTGATTAGGGCAGGGAAAATGAAGTACGAGAAGAAGCTTGCAGGGAACATTAAGGCGGATTGCAAAAGTTTCTATAGGTGTGTAAAGAGAAAAAGGTTAGTAAAGACAAACGTAGGTCCCCTGCAGTCAGAATCAGGGGAAGTCATAACGGGGAACAAAGAAATGGCAGACCAATTGAACAAGTACTTTGGTTCGGTATTCACTAAGGAGGATACAAACAACCTTCCGGATATAAAAGGGGTCAGAGGGTCTAGTAAGGAGGGGGAACTGAGGGAAATCTTTATTAGTCGGGAAATTGTGTTGGGGAAATTGATGGGATTGAAGGCCGATAAATCCCCAGGGCCTGATGGACTGCATCCCAGAGTACTTAAGGAGGTGGCCTTGGAAATAGCGGATGCATTGACAGTCATTTTCCAACATTCCATTGACTCTGGATCAGTTCCTATGGAGTGGAGGGTAGCCAATGTAACCCCACTTTTTAAAAAAGGAGGGAGAGAGAAAACAGGGAATTATAGACCGGTCAGCCTGACCGCAGAAGTGGGTAAAATAATGGAATCAATTATTAAAGATGTCATAGCAGTGCATCTGGAAAATGGTGACATGATAGGTCCAAGTCAGCATGGATTTGTGAAAGGGAAATCATGCTTGACAAATCTTCTGGAATTTTTTGAGGATGTTTCCAGTAAAGTGGACAAAGGAGAACCAGTTGATGTGGTATATTTGGACTTTCAGAAGGCTTTCGACAAGGTACCACACAAGAGATTAATGTGCAAAGTTAAAGCACATGGGATTGGGGGTAGTGTGCTGACGTGGATTGAGAACTGGTTGTCAGACAGGAAGCAAAGAGTAGGAGTAAACGGGTACTTTTCAGAATGGCAGACAGTGACTAGTGGGGTGCCGCAAGGTTCTGTGCTGGGGCCCCAGCTGTTTACATTGTACATTAATGATTTAGACGAGGGGATTAAATGCTGTATCTACAAATTTGCGGATGACACTAAGTTGGGTGGCAATGTGAGCTGCGAGGAGGATGCTATTAGGCTGCAGTGTGACTTGGATAGGTTAGGTGAGTGGGCAAATGCATGGCAGATGAAGTATAATGTGGATAAATGTGAGGTTATCCACTTTGGTGGTAAAAACAGAGAGACAGACTATTATCTGAATGGTGACAGATTAGGAAAAGGGAAGGTGCAACGAGACCTGGGTGTCATGGTACATCAGTCATTGAAGGTTGGCATGCAGGTACAGCAGGTGGTTAAGAAAGCAAATGGCATGTTGGCCTTCATAGCGAGGGGATTTGAATACAGGGGCAGGGAGGTGTTGCTACAGTTGTACAGGGACTTGGTGAGGCCACACCTGGAGTATTGTGTACAGTTTTGGTCTCCTAACTTGAGGAAGGACATTCTTGCTATTGAGGGAGTGCAGCGAAGATTCACCAGACTGATTCCCGGGATGGCGGGACTGACCTATCAAGAAAGACTGGATCAACTGGGCTTGTATTCACTGGAGTTCAGAAGAATGAGAGGGGACCTCATGGAAACGTTTAAAATTCTGACGGGTTTAGACAGGTTAGATGCAGGAAGAATGTTCCCAATGTTGGGGAAGTCCAGAACCAGGGGTCACAGTCTGAGAATAAGGGGTAAGCCATTTAGGACCGAGATGAGGAGAAACTTCTTCACCCAGAGAGTGGTGAACCTGTGGAATTCTCTACCACAGAAAGTAGTTGAGGCCAATTCACTAAATATATTCAAAAGGGAGTTAGATGAAGTCCTTACTACTCGGGGGATCAAGGGTTATGGCGAGAAAGCAGGAAGGGGGTACTGAAGTTTCATGTTCAGCCATGAACTCATTGAATGGCGGTGCAGGCTAGAAGGGCTGAATGGCCTGCTCCTGCACTTATTTTCTATGTTTCTATGTTTCTAACAGGGCACGTAGAAAATAATAATAGGATTGGGCAGAGTTAACATGGATTTATGAAAGGGAAATTATGTTTGACGAGTTTTTTAAGGTTGTAACCAGCAGAATAGATAAGCGATGCAATGGATGTGGTGTATTTGGATTTTCAGAAGGCATTCACTAAGGTTCCACACATTAAACAAAATTAGGGCTCATGGGATTGGGGGTAATATACGAACATGGATTGAGGATCGGTTAACAGACAGAAATCAGAGAGCAGGAATAAACGGGTCATTTTCAGTTTGGCAGACTGCAACTAGTGGGGTACCGCAAGGATCAGTATTTGGGCCTCATCAAAACAGAAACATAGAAATTTACAGCGCAGAAGGAGGCCATTTTGGCCCATCGTGTCCGCGCCGGCCGACAAGAGCCGCACGGCCCTCGGTCAGCAGCCTTGAAGGTTACATATAAACCTATGAACTATGGTGGAAAGGTAAAGAGCATCCGGCCCAACCAGTCCGCCTCACACAACTGCAACACCCCTTGTATCGCAACATTTTACACTCCACCCCACCTGGAGCCATGATCTCCTGGGAGAGGCAAAAAACCAATTAAAAACCCAGGCCAATTGGGGGGTAAAATCTGGGAAAATTCCTCTCTGACCCATCCAGGTGATCGAAACGAGTCCAGGAGATCACCCTGGCCGTATTTGATTCTCTGAACTACTTACCATCGTATCTGCGCCAGCCAACAAGAGATTATCCAGTCTAATCCCACTTACCAGCTCTAGGTCTGTAACCCTGCAGGTTACGGCACTTTAAGTGTCCATCCAACCATCTCTTAAATGTGCTGAGGGTTTCTGCATCTACCACCCTTCCAGACTCCCACAACCCTTTGCGTGAAGCTTCCCCTCAAATCCCCTCTAAACCTTCCACCAACCACCTTAAAACTATGCCCCCTCGTAATTGACCCCTCCACCAAGGGAAATAGGCCCTTGCTATCCACTATATCCAAGCCCCTCAAAATTTTATGCATCTCAATGAGGTCTGTTCTCAGCCTCCTCTGTCCAATGAGAACAAACCCAGTCTATCCAATCTGTCCTCATAGCTAGGATTCTTCATTCCAAGCAGCATCCTAGTAAATCTCCTCTGCACCCTCTAGTGCAATCACGTCCTTCCTATAATACAGCGACCAGGACTGCACGCAGTACTCCGGCTGTGGCCTAACCAGTGTATTATACAATTTAAGCATAACCTCCCTGCTTGTATTCTATGCCTCGGCCAACAAAGACAAGCATTCCATATGCCTTCTTAACCACGTTATCCACCTGGCTTGCAACTTTCAGGGATTTGTGGACAAGTACTCCAAGGTCCCTTTGTTGATCTGCACTTCTCAGTGGCCTACCGCTTAATGTGTATACCCTTTCCTTATTAGCCCTCCCAAAGTGCATCACCTCACACTTCTCTGAATTAAATTCCATTGGCCACTGCTCTGCCCACCTGACCAGTAGATTGATATCCTCCTGCAGTCCATGACTTTCCTCTTCATTATCAACCACACTGCCAATTTTAGTGTCGTCTGCAAACTTCTTAATCATACCCACTATATTCAAATCTAGACCATTAATGTGTCCCACAAAAAGCAAGGGACCCAGTACTGAGCCCTGCGGAACCCCACTGGAAACATCTTTCCAGTCACACAAACATCCATCAATCATTACCCTTTGTTTCCTACCTCTAAGCCAATTTTTGATCCAACTTGCCACTTTGCCCTGGTTCCCATGTGCTTTTACCTTCGTGCCATGTGGGACCTTATCAAAAGCTTTGCTAAGGTCCATATACACTACATCGTATGCATTGCCCTCATCGACCCTCCTGCTTACCTCTTCAGGTTAGTCAAACAAGATCTTCCCTTAACAATTCCGAACTGACTGTCCCTGACTATTGAGGGGCCCAGACGTAGTGGATAGTAAGGGCCTATTTCCATTGGTGGAGGGGTCTTTTACGAGGGGGCATAGTTTTAAGGTGGTTGGTGGAAGGTTTAGAGTGGATTTGATCGGGGGGGGGCCTCTTTATGCAGAGGGTTGTGGGATCAGGAACTCGCTGCCTGGAAGCGTGGTGGATGCAGAAACCCTCACCATTTTTAAGAGATGGTTGGATGGGCACTTAAAGTGCAGTAACCTGCAGGGTTACGGACCTAGAGCTGGTAATTGGGATTAGACTGGATGACCTTTTGTTGGACAGCGCAGATATAATGGTAAGTGTTGCAGGGAATAGAATACGGCCAGGGTGATCTCCTGGAGTAGTTTCGATCGCCTGGATGGGTCGGAGAGGAATTTTCCCAGATTTTTTCTCCCTAAATTGGCCTGGGTTTTTATCTGGTTTTTGCCTCTCCCAGGAGATCGCATGGCTCTGGTTGGGGTGGAGTGTAGAATGTTGCGGTGCAAGGGGTGTCGCAGTTGTGTGGGGCGGACTGGTTGGGCTGGGTGCTCTTTGCCTTTTCGTCATTGTTCATAGGTTTATATGTAACCTTCAGGGCTGCTGACCAAGGGCCGTGCGGCTCTTTGTCGGCCAGCGCGGACACGATGGGCCAAAATGGCCTCCTTCTGCGCTGTAAGTTTCTATGTTTTTATGACTAATCCTTGCCTTTCTAAATGTAGATCTATCCTGTTCTTCAGGATTTTTTCCAATAACTTGCCCACCACTGAAGTTAGGCTGACAGGACTGCAATTACTCAACCTATCCCTTTCTCCCTTCATAGGTACGGGTACCACATTAGCAGTCCTCCGGCACCGTACCCAAATCCAAAGAGGACTGGAAAAGTCAAGGCTTCCGCTATTTGCATGAGGGGACCAAATGTAATATATGCAAGTGTGCTAATGATACAAATCTCGGTGGGAATACAAATTGTGAGGAGGATGCAAAGAGGCTTAGAACATAAGAATATAAGAAATAGGAGCAGGAGTAAGCCATACGGCCCCTCGAGCCTGCTCCGCCATTTAATACGATCATGGCTGATCCGATCATGGATTCAGCTCCACTTCCCTGCCCGCTCCCCATAACCCCTTATTCCCTTATCGTTTAAGAAACTGGAGAACCAGTTGATGTGGTGTATTTGGACTTTCAGAAGGCTTTCGACAAGGTCCCACACAAGAGATTAATGTGCAAAGTTAAAGCACATGTGATTGGGGGTAGTGTGCTGACGTGGATTGAGAACTGGTTGGCAGACAGGAAGCAAAGAGTAGGAGTAAATGGGTACTTTTCAGAATGGCAGGCAGTGACTAGTGGGGTACCACAAGGTTCTGTGCTGGGGCCCCAGCTGTTTACATTGTACATTAATGATTTAGACGAGGGGATTAAATGTAGTATCTCCAAATTTGCGGATGACTAAGTTGGGTGGCAGTGTGAGCTGCGAGGAGGATGCTATGAGACTGCAGAGTGACTTGGACAGGTTAGGTGAGTGGGCAAATGCATGGCAGATGAAGTATAATGTGGATAAATGTGAGGTTATCCACTTTGGTGGTAAAAACAGAGAGACAGACTATTATCTGAATGGTGACAGATTAGGTAAACGGGAGGTGTAATGAGACCTGGGTGTCATGGTACATCAGTCATTGAAGGTTGGCATGCAGGTACAGCAGGCGGTTAAGAAAGCAAATGGCATGTTGGCCTTCATAGCGAGGGGATTGGAGTACAGGGGCAGGGAGGTGTTACTACAGTTGTACAGGGCCTTGGTGAGGCCACACCTGGAGTATTGTGTTCAGTTTTGGTCTCATAACTTGAGGGAGGACGTTCTTACTATTGAGGGAGTGCAGCGAAGGTTCACCAGACTGGTTCCCGGGATGGCGGGACTGACGTATCAAGAAAGACTGGATCAACTGGGCTTGTATTCACTGGCGTTCAGAAGAATGAGAGGGGATTTCATAGAAACGTTTAAAATTCTGGCGGGTTTTGACAGGTTAGATGCAGGAAGAATGTTCCCAATGTTGGGGAAGTCCAGAACCAGGGGTCACAGTCTGAGAATAAGGGGTAAGCCATTTAGGACCGAGATGAGGAGAAACTTCTTCACCCAGAGAGTGGTGAACCTGTGGAATTCTCTACCACAGAAAGTTGCTGAGGCCAATTCACTAAATATATTCAAAAAAGGAGTTTGATATAGTCCTTACTACTAGGGGGATCAAGGCGAGAAAGCAGGAATGGGGTACTGAAGTTGCATGTTCAGCCATGAACTCATTGAATGGCGGTGCAGGTTCGAAGGGCCGAATGGCCTACTCCTGCACCTATTTTCTATGTTTCTATGTCTTAAATGTATTCAATGTCCCAGCTTCCACAGCTCTCTGAGGCAGCACATTCCACAGATTAACAACATTCAGAGAAGAAATTCCTCCTCATCTCAGTTCTAAATGGGCGGCCCCTTATTCTAAGATTATGCCCCCTAGTTCTAGTCTCCCCTATCAGTGGAAACATCCTCTCTGCATCCACTTTGTCAAGCCCCTTCATAATCTTATACGTTTCGATAAGATCACCTCTCATTCTTCTGAATTCCAATGAGTAGAGGCCCAACCTCCTCAATCTTTCCTCATAAGTCAACCCCCTCATTTCCGGAATCAACCGAGTGAACCTTCTCTGAACTGCCTCCAAAGCAAGTATATCCTTTCGTAAATATGGAAACCAAAACTGCACGCAATATTCCATGGGTGGCCTTACCAATACCCTGTATAACTGTAGCAAGACTTCCCTGCTTTTATACTTCATCCCCTTTGCAAAAAAGGCCAAGATTCCATTGTCCTTCCTGATCACTTGCTGTACCTGCATACTATCCTTTTGTGTTTCATGCACAAGTATCCCCAGGTCCCGCTGTACTGCGGCACTTTGCAATCTTTCTCCATTTAAATAATAACTTGATCTTTGATTTTTTTTCTGCCAAAGTGCATGACCTCACACTTTCCAACATTATACTCCATCTGCCAAATTTTTGCCCACTCACTTAGCCTGTCTATGTCCTTTTGCAGATTTTTTTTGTGTCCTCACACATTGCTTTTCCTCCCATCTTTGTATCGTCAGCAAACTTGGCTATGTTGCATTCTGTTCCTTCTTCCAAGTTGTTAATATAGATTGTAAATAGTTGGGGACCCAGCACAGATCCCTGCGGCACCCCACTAGTTACTGGTTGCCAACCCGGGAATGAACCATTTATCCCGACTCTCTTTTCCGTTAGTTAGCCAATCCTCTATCCATGCTAATATATTACCCCCAACCCCGTGAACTTTTATCTTGTGCAGTAACCTTTTATGTGGCACCTTGTCAAATGCCTTCTGGAAGTCCAAATACACCACATCCACTAGTTCCCCTTCATCCACCCTGTTCGTTACATCCTCTTCAAGGGGATATAGACAGGTTAAGTGAGTGGGCAAGAACATGGCAAATGGAATATGTTATGTCTTTTGATACTCTAATAATGACTTCACGAGACAATGTGTTGTGCTTGAACTGTAGTGACCTTAGTCCATTTAATGTAACTCCAGAGTGAGGATCACACCTGGTGGCCTGCCTTTTATACAGGTAACCTACAAGTCTCCCACTGCAGTGCCCTCTGGTGGCACACCTTGTAATAGTACAAGCAGTAACATAGAAACATAGAAAATAGGTGCAGGAGTAGGCCATTCGGCCCTTCGAGCCTGCACCGCCATTAAATAAGATCATGGCTGATCATTCCCTCAGTACCCCTTTCCTGCTTTCTCTCCATACCCCTTGATCCCCTTAGCCGTAAGGGCCATATCTAACTTCCTCTTGAATATATCCAATGAACTGGCATCAACAACTCTCTGCGGCAAGGAATTCCACAGCATAACAACTCTGAGTGAAGAAGTTTCTCATCATCTCAGTCCTAAATGGCCTACCCCTTATCCTAAGATTATGTCTCCTGGTTCTGGACTTCCCCAACATCGGGAACATTCTTCCCGCATCTAACCTGTCCAGTCCCGTCAGAATCTTATATGTTTCTATGAGATCCCCTCTCATCCTTCTAAACTCCAGTGAATAAAGGCCCAGTTGATCCAGTCTCTCCTCATATGACAGTCCAGCCTTCCCTGGAATCAGTCTGGTGAACCTTCGCTGCACTCCCTCAATAGCAAGAACGTCCTTCCTCAGATTAGGAGACCAAAACTGAACACAATATTCCACGTGAGGCCTCACCAAGGCCCTGTACAATTGCAGTAAGACCTCCCTGCTCCTATACTCAAATCCCCCAGCTATGAAGGCCAACATACCACTTGCCTTCTTCACTGCCTGCTGTACCTGCATGCCAACTTTCAATGACTGATGAACCATGACACCCAGGTCTCGTTGCACCTCCCCTTTTCCTAATCTGCCGCCATTCAGATAATAACCCAAGTCTTTAGTGCAAATCACCTTTGCATTGACTGTGCTCTGGGCTTAGCCCTATCTGGTTGACCCTTGGAGGGTCGTTTCCATCTTGGGTGAGTGGGTGATGTTTCGTTGGCAGTAGAGTTGCTGGTGGTTTCTGTTTGTGCGTCCATGACCACTCCATTCTGTCTCCCCTCCCCCCACATACAGATTGTGCTGTTGGCTCATTACATTCATATACATTCAAGTCCCAAAAAAATTTGCATTGGTGGTACCATGGTGAGCTAAGTACATTTGAATAGTGAGGTATAAACTTGGAATATACTTGGCCTCAGTGCTGGGATAAGCACCAGTGCGTGAGGACAAACTAGTGCCAGAACTGCTGGATGGTGTCCAGGTAGTCTGGTGATGGCGCGGTGCCCAGTGCTGGCAGTGGGAACCCGGTTGGCTCAGGATGCCTGTTCTCGGGGCCTTTGCCGTTGCTCCTAGCGTCGGGCATGTTCACGGATGTCTGTGACCTCCCTGACCCCTCCTTGGGCCCCGGGTCGCTGCTGCTCCCTGAGGAGCAGTCGTCTGGCAGTGCACAGGGAAATGCTGACTCGCTTGCCTGGGCATTATTTGGTTTGGGATCCTGGCTGATCCCAGTTCCATTTGGGAGAACCATTGCAGGTGACTCTTCGTTCCCAGGTGTAGCCTTGGTGGCGATAGGGTCTGGGGGCTGCGCCTTAGCGCAGTTTGCTCTTTCGGGCTCGTGGCAGTTGGTGCCTGAGGGGTGGAGCCGATCGGGGGCCGGTGCCGTTGCCCTCCTGAGATCGCTTGCTCTGCAGCTTGTATATATTGGCTGTTTGTGACCACACTCCGTGGTGCAGGCTACAGCATTGGGTAGCTCGCTGGACCTGTGTGCTCCCAGTGGGTGTTTGCCCGCTACATTGACTGTATGCAGTTGAAATCCTACATCGCACAAGGTTTCATTACTTATTGTAAATAACCTGTAGCTCCGATCGCAATCGCGTGACCTTTCCTTGCTTATTGCATGTAATATAAGAACATAAGAATTAGGAACAGGAGTAGGCCATCTAGCCCCTCGAGCCTGCTCCGCCATTCAACAAGATCATGGCTGATCTGGCTGTGGACTCAGCTCCACTTACCCGCCCGCTCCCCGTAACCCTTAATTTCCTTATTGGTTAAAAATCTATCTATCTGTGATTTGAATGCATTCAATGAACTAGCCTCAACTGCTTCCCTGAGCAGAGAATTTCACAGATTCACAACCCTCTGGGAGAAGAAATTCCTTCTCAACTCGGTTTTAAATTGGTTCCCCCGTATTTTGAGGCTGTGCCCCCTAGTTCTAGTCTCCCCGACCAGTGGAAACAACCTCTCTGCCTCTATCTTGTCTATCCCTTTCATTATTTTAAATGTTTCTATAAGATCACCTCTCATCCTTCTGAACTCCGAGTAAAGAGCCAGTCTACTCAATCTATCATCATAAGGTAACCCCCTCATCTCCGGAATCAGCCTAGTGAATCGTCTCTGTACCCCCTCCAAAGCTAGTATATTCTTCCTTAAGTAAGGTGACCAAAACTGCATGCAGTACTCCAGGTGCGGCCTCACCAATACCCTGTACAGTTGCAGCAGGACCTCCCTGCTTTTGTACTCCATCCCTCTCTGATCATCAATTACACATTTTACATCTAACTCGCAGTTGCTGTGAGTTACATTGATTGAGAATGTGGAACTGTCCCTTTTAAGTGTGATGAGTTGTGGGCCTCCTTTGGGACAATCAGGTCGTTCAGCCTGATTGTCCCATAGCCTCCTTTAAGGGAGCCTTGCTATCTTTATCCCAATCCTCTTCTCCGTTTGGTGCCACGTGTTGCTCCATCAGCGCTGCATCTCGTGGTCTGGCCGCGGCCATCTTTGTCTTCAGCGCCTCACCTCGTGCTTTGGGCGCCATCTTTCTTTCATCCACGATGTCGACTGCTGTGATCCTCTTCTCCCCAGGTTCTGCCACCGAAGTTGGGAAGTCGCCTCTGGCTCCGATTTTCTTCCTCCGGAGTCCTGTCACTGGAGCCTGGAAGGTGTGTTCGGGTCGTCTCAGCTGGATCATCTCCACGCAGTCGTGCTGAGCGGTCTGTGCCTCGGGTGCTGTGCTGGTCTGCTCTCTGGTGCCGGATCCACCCTCGGGTGAGGGCTTGCTTTGCCTCTGAGCACAGGGCACGTTGATCGCTGGAGGAGTGAAATCTTCCCAACTTCAATGGATTTTCTCCATCCACCTTCTTCCGAGTAGCATTGGTCCATCCCCTGCAACAATCCACAATGGTAACTTGTGCACCGCGCCATCATGGAGTACCTTTACATCCGCACTACCAACGACTGGGATAAGTTCATTGGTGTAGGTGTGCAGCTTTGCCTGAACCGGGACCAACTTGGGTCGTTCAGCCTGATTATCCCATAGTCTCTCAAAGGCTTCTTGATTCATTACTGATTGGTTCGCCCCCATGTCCACTTCCATGAAGACTGGAATGCCATTTATCTCGACTTCCATCCTCAACGGGGAACACTCGGTGGTGCAGGTAAACATGCTGTGTACCTCATCGTGGGGCTGAGCTGCCTCTCTGACTATCGCTTCATAATCCTTGTTGGATTCATGGCCATCTGCAGACTCTTCATCAACACAGTAAGTCATATTTCTTTTACACATGCGCTGGAAGTGGCCCTTTGTGCTGCAGCCTTTACACACATAGTCTTTAAAACGGCACTGGTGAGCCCTGTGATTCCCTCCACAACGCCAGCATGGTACTACTCGGTTAGCCCCTCTCGGCGGACTCTGAGTTAAGGGACTCGGGGGCCTGTTCTCTCTTCCCTGAGAACGTTCACGTTCTACAGTCCAGCCTCTAAAAGGCACCACTCTGTGTACAGTACTTGCCGGGTTTGAATCCTGAGGATGAGTCATCTGCCTAGAGCCGCAGGTCGAGGTCATGAATGCCTGGCTCACGGAGATGGCCTTCTACAGTGTGACTGTGTGGTATCTGCAGACGGTAGCCTGCGAAGAAGGTCCTCATGGCCGATTCCGATGACAAAGATATCCCGCAGCGCTTCGGTGAGGTGGTCGCCGAAATCACACGGTGCCGCCAGCCTCCTGTGGTCTGCAGCATATTTCGCGATCTCCTGGCCTTCAGGTGTCAGTGGGTTTCAAACTGGTGTCTGGCTGTGAGGATGCTCTCTTTGGGCTTGAGTTGTTCTTGGATCAGTGTTACAAGCTCCTCGCACGTCTTGGTCGTTCGCTGGTGCCAGCAAGTCCCTGATGAGACCATAGATGGTGGGCCCACAACTGATTAGCAGGATAGCTCTGCGCTTATCAGCCAGTGTGGCCGGATTGTCGCCTGCCAGGTTGTTTGCTGTGAAGAAGCGGTCGAGCCTCTCCACAAAGGCGTCCCAATCATCACCATCGGCGAACTGCTGCAACGTACCAAGGTTAGCCATTTTCACGTGAAGGTCCGTAATCTCGTCGCCAATTGTTATGTCTTTAGATGCTCTAATAATGACTCCACGAGACATTGTGTTGTGCTTGAATTGTAGTGACCTTAGATCATTTAATGTAACTCCAGAGTGAGAATCACACCTGGTGGCCTGCCTTTTATACTAGGCCAGGCACACCTGTACAGGTAACCTACAAGTCTCCCACTGCAGTGCCCTCTGGTGGCACACCTTGTAATAGTACCAACAGTACCCATGTTGGATACATGACAGAATATGATGTGGAGAAATGTGAAGTTATCCACTTTGGTAGGAAAAATAGAAAAGCAGAGTATTTTTTAAATGGTGAAAGATTGGGAAATGTTGGTGTTCAGAAAGACCTGGGTGTCCTTGTACACCAATCACAAAGTTAACATGCAGGTACAGCAAGCATTGGTGCAGGGAGGATGTTTCCTCTGACTGGGGAGTCTAGAACCAGGGGGGTCACTCTCAGGATAAGGGGTTGGCCATTTAGGACTGAGATGAGGAGACATTTCTTCACTCAGAGGGTGGTGAATCTTTGGAATTCTCTGCCCCAGAGGGCTGTGGAGGCTCAGTCTGAGTATATTCAAGACAGAGATCGATAGATTTTTGAATATTAAGGGATTCAAGGGATATATGGACAGTGCAGGAAAGTGGAGTTGAGGTAGAAGATCAGCCATGATCTTATTGAATGGCAGAGCAGGCTCGAGGAGCCAAATGGCCTACTCCTCTAGTCTCGTCGCAGAGAGTATGCAGAAAACAAGCGCAGGCAGTGGAAGGAGCTTGCGGCAAACCAGACTCCCCACCCACCTTTTCCTTCAATGACTGTCTCATTGGATTTCAGAAGAATGAGAGGTGATCTTATCGAAATGTATAAGATTATGAGGGGGCTTGACAGGGTGGATGCAGAGAGGATGTTTCCACTGATACGGGAGACTAGAACTAGGGGGCATAATCTTAGTTTTAAATGGGCGGCCCCTTATTCTAAGATGAAGAGAAATTTCTTCTCTGAGGGTTGTAAATCTGTGGAATTCGCTGCCTCAGAGAGCTGTGGAAGCCAGGACATTGAATAAATTTAAGGCAGAGATAAACAGTTTCTTAACCAATAAAAGGAATAAGGGATTATGGGGAGTAGGCAGGTAAGTGGACCAGAGGCCATGATTGGATTAAATGGCGGAGCACGCTCGAGGGGTCAAATGGTCGACTCCTCCTATTTCTTATGTTTTTATGTCCATTGTGCCCCTGAGTGGACAAAATCTGCACTGCGACTCTGGGAGGAGCTCTTCAGCCACAGGGAGAAGACAATTGAGGAGGATCCTTGCGATAATTTTCCCTGTAGTTACCACAGTTAGACTTGTCCCCTTTCTTGAAGATGGTCACGATTATGGCGTCTGAGATCTCCTGGCTTGCTCTCCTTCCAGCTAAGAGAAATGAGGTCATGGATCTGTGCCAATAATGCTTCTCCGCCATGTTCTAGTGCTTCGGTGGAGATTCCATCTGCTCCTGTTCTTCAGTTGTCGGATGGCCTTTTCTCCCTCGTGCCGGGCTGGGGTTGTGCTGAGATGGTGGCGGGTGGCATGCTGCGGGATGGAGTCGAGGACACTCACGTCGAAGACAGAGTCTCGGTTAGGGAGATCTTCGAAGTGCTCCTTCCAATGATGAGCATTGTCCTTGATGAGCATCTCTCCGTTCTTGGCCAGCAATCGGGTAGGGCCTTTGGTGTTTGGGCCGTAGGTGGTCTTGACTGCGCTAAAGAATCCTTGCACGTCGTGGTTGTCGGCCAGTTGCTGGATCTCCTGTGCTTTCTCCACCCACCATCTGTTCTTTAGGTCGCGGGTTTTTTGTTGGACCTCGGCCTTCAGCTGTCTGTAGAGCTGCTTTCTTGCACCCGAGTTGGGTTGCTGTTTTAAGTTCATTTGTGGCTTATTAGCTCTTGGATCTCCTGGCCGTTCTCGTCAAACCAGTCTTCATGTTTCCTGGTCGAGTGACCGAGCGTCTCTTCACAGTTGCTAACTATGGAGGCTTTGAGGTAGTCCAGGCACTGTGGACACTCTGCGTCTCTGAGTCACTGGGAGTCGCCAGGTTGGCAGTGAGGTGCCGGCTGAATGGGGCTTTCTTAGCAGGGTCTTTGAGTGCCCCAGCGTTAGCAGGATCGTTAGCAGACAAAATTGAACACCGAACCACATAGGGAGATATTAAGAAAGACTTATATTTAAACAGTGCCTTCATGACCACCGGATGTCCCAAAGCATGTTACAGCCAATGAAGTACTTCTGAAGAGGCGAGGGCCCAGGGGGCACGCACCAGCCCACACTGCGATATGTGTGCGCATTAGGTCTGTGCAGCAGAGCTGGTCTCCAGTTGTCTTGCCACTGGACCAAGACCCAGCTCTGTCAAGCCTGTGTGGTGGCTGGTCTGCAACAGCCACCCCACATTAAAAGAATCCACGCACAGGCATCTTCCATCCTTCAAGATGTAGTTCGGGATCTGGAATATTAGGTCTTTCATTGAAACACCTGTGAACTCATCCCTTTTTGGTGTGGAAGCAAGTCATCCTCGATACAAGGGAGCGCCCAATACTATACTTCTGAAGTGTGGTCATTGTTGTAATGTGGGAAACACGGCAGCCAATGTGCGCACAGCAAGCTCCCACACACAGCAATGTGATAGTGACCAGATAATCTGTTTTTACTGATATTGGTTGAGGGATAAATATCAGCGCAGCCTTCGGTCACCTGAGAAAGAGTGTATTCGAAGACTAGGCCCTCAAATCTGGCACCAAGCTTACCCGCCCTCCTGTATGTCTGAGACATGGACCATATGTTGTAGACACACCAAAGCCCTGCAAAAATACCACCAACGATGCCACCGCAAGATCCTGCAAATCCCCTGGGAGGACAGACGCGCCAACATCAGTGTTCTCGCTCAGGCCAACTTCACATATTTATAAACATATGCATATATTTATGACAAATATCAGAAACATTTAAACAATACAGGTCAAGTTGTTAATAAAATGCTTGATTATGCTTCGAAACACTGACCACACTTGACCAGCTCCGTTTGGCGGGCCACATTGTCCGCATGCCTGACATGAGACTCCTAAACATAGAAACATAGAAAATAAGTGCAGAAGTAGGCCATTCGGCCCTTCGAGCCTGCACCACCATTCAATAAGATCATGGCTGATCATTCACCTCACTACCCCTTTCCTGCTTTCTCTCCATACCCCTTGATCCCTTTAGCCGTAAGGGCATATCTAACTCCCTCTTGAATATACCCAATGAATTGGCATCAACAACTCTCTGTGGTAGGGAATTCCACAGGTTAACAACTCTCTGAGTGAAGAAGTTTCTCCTCATCTCAGTCCTAAATGGCTTACCCCTTATCCTAAGATTGTGTCCCCTGGTTCTGGACTTCCCCAACATCGGGAACATTCTTCCCGCATTTAACCTGTCCCATCCCGTCAGAATCTTATACATTTCTATGAGATCTCCTCTCATCCTTCTAAACTTCGGTGTATAAAGGCCCAGTTGATCCAGTCTCTCCTCATACGTCAGTCCAGCCATCCCTGGAATCAATATGGTGAACCTTCGCTGCACTCCCTCAATAGCGAGAACGTCCTTCCTCAGATTAGGAGACCAAAACTGAACACAATATTCCACGTGAGGCCTCAAAGAGGCCTCACCAAGGCACTGTACAATTGCAGTAAGACCTCCCTGCTCCTATACTCAAATCCCCTAGCTATGAAGGCAAACATGCCATTTGCTGCCTTCACTGCCTGCTATACCTGCATGTCAACTTTCAGTGACTGATGAACCATGACACCCAAGTCTCGTTGCACCTCCCCTTTTCCTAATCTGCCATTCAGATAATATTCTGCCTTCATGTTATTGCCTCCAAAGTGGATAACCTCACATTTATCCACATTATACTGCATCTGCAATGCATTTGCCCACTCACCTAACCTGTCCAAATCACCCTGCAGCCTCTTAGCGTCCCCCTCACAGCTCACAGCTCACACCGCCACCCAGTTTAGTGTCACCTGCAAACTTGGAGATATTACATTCAATTCCTTCATCCAAATCATTGATGTATATTGTAAAGAGCTGGGATTCCAGCACTGAGCCTTGTGGCACTCCACTAGTCACTGCCTCCCATTCCAAAAAGGATCCGTTTATCCCGACTCTCTGCTTCCTGTCTGCCAACCAATTCTCTATCCACGCCAGTACATTACCCCCAATACCATGTGCTTTGATTTTGCACACCAATCTCTTATGTGGGACCTTGTCAAAGGCCTTTTGAAAGTCCAAATACACCACATCCACTCGTTCTCCCTTGTCCACTCTACTCGTTACATCCTCAAAAAAATTCCAGAAGATTTGTCAAGCATGATTTCCCTTTCATAAATCCATGCTGACTTGGACCGATCCTGTCACTGCTTTCCAAATGCGCTGCTATTTCATCCTTAATAATTGATTCCAACATTTTCCCCACTACTGATGTCAGGCTAACCGGTCTATAATTACCCGTTTTCTCTCTCCCTCCTTTTTTAAAAAGTGGTGTTACATTAGCTACCCTCCAGTCCATAGGAACTGATCCCGAGTTGATAGATTGTTAGAAAATGATCACCAATGCATCCACTATTTCTAGGGCTACTTCCTTAAGTACTCTGGGATGCAGACAATCAGGCCCCGGGGATTTATCGGCTTTCAATCCCATCAATTTCGCCAACACAATTTCCCATCTAATAAGCATATCCTTCAGTTCCTCCTTCTCACGAGACCCACAGTTCCCTAGTACAGTCAGAAGCTTATTTGTGTCTTCCTAAAGCAAGCGATCTATTCGGAACTCCTACATGGCAAGCGATCCCCAGATGGGCAGAGGAAACGTTACAAGGACACCCTCAAAGCCTCCTTGATAAAGTGCAACATTCCCACCGACACCTGGGAGTCCCTGGCCAAAGACTGCCCTAAGTGGAGGAAGAGCATCCGGGAGGGCGCTGAGCACCTCTGGTCTCATCGTCGACAGCTTGCAGTAAACAAGCGCAGGCAGCAGAAGGATCGTGCGGCAAACCAGACTCCCCACCCCCCATTTCCTTCAACGACTGTCTGTTCCACCTGTGACAGACACTGTAGTTCCCATGTTGGACTGTACAGCCACCTGAGAACTCGCTTTGAGTGGAAGCAGGTCTTCCTCAATTTCAAGAGACTGCCGATGATGATGATGATGATGAAATATTGGCCATGACACCGGGGAAAGCTCCCCTGCTCTTCTTCGAACTCGTGCCATGGGATCTTTTACATTCACCCGAGAGGACAGATGGGGCCTCGGTTTAACGTTTTAAAGGAGAGGTAGAGAGTCGGAGAAGTTTAGGGAGGGAATTCCAGCGTTTGAGGCCCAGGCAGCCAACGGTGGAACAATTAAAATGGGGGATGAGCAAGAATTACAGAAGTGCAGAGATCTCGGGGGGGTGGGGGGGGCGGCGGGGCGCTGGAACTGGAGGAGGTTATAGAGGTAGGGAGGGGTGAGGCCATGGAGCAATTTTAAGACAAGGATGAGATTTTTAAATTGAGACATTGCCAGACATGAAGCCAATGTAGGTCACAGGGGTGATGGCTGAATGAGACTTGGTGCAAGTTAGGATACGGACTGCAGAGTTTTGGATGACCAAGTTTCCAGAGGGTGGAAGATGGGAGGAGAGCATTGCAATCCCAGTCTAAAGGTGACAAAGGCATAGATGAGGGTTTCAGCAAGGGTTATAGGCAGCCTTGGTGATGGCGTGGGTATGTTGTCGTGGTGGGTCACATATAACGCCCATGTTCCAAACAGTTAGGTTCAGCCTCACAGTTACCAGGGAGAGGAACGGAGTTTGTAGCGGGGACCGAAGGCAATGGCTTCGGTCTCCCTAATACTTAGTTGGAGGAAATTACTGCCCATCCAGTACTGGATGTGGGACAAGCAGTCTGACAATGTTAGGACAATGGAGTGGTGGTGAGGTTACTCACTGTCTGGGCAAAGGGTTACTCACCGTCTGGGCAAAGGGTTACTTAACGTCTGGGCAAAGGGTTACTCACCGTCTGCTGGTGCTGCCAAGCACAGCTGGTTAACTCTGCCGGGAACAGTAATGTGCGGGGGACGATGCTGCGCTGGATTATGATGTCAATCTGACCTTTCTCTCTCCAGGGCTGCCTCCTCACTCTGCGAGATGATCTCCGATGGATTTTCTTCTTCACACTCAGTTGGATCATTGCTGTTTGCAGTTTACAGGCAAGAAACCAGCATTAACACGGCCGAATATACACACACTCTACTGGGGAGGGGGGGCAGACTGGTCCGCACATGTACGCGTGCACTGTACCCAGGAGGGGAGGGGGGCTCAGACTGAATTATTGGGAATTATAGACCGGTTAACCTGACATCGGTAGTGGGGCAATTGTTGGAATCAATTATTAAAGATGTAATAGCAGCGCATTTGGAAAGCGGTGACAGGATCGGTCCAAGTCAGCATGGATTTATGAAAGGGGAATCATGCTTGACAAATCTTGAGTTTTTTGAGGATGTAACTAGTAGAGTGGACAAGGGAGAACCAGTGGATGTGGTGTATTTGGATTTTCAAAAGGCTTTTGACAAGGTCCCACACAAGAGATTGTTGTGCAAAGTCAAAGCACATGGTATTGGGGGCAATGTACTGACGTGGATAGAGAACTGGTTGGCAGACAGGAAGCAAAGAGTCGGGATAAACGGGTCCTTTTTGGAATGGCAGGCAGTGACTAGTGGAGTGCCGCAGGGCTCAGTGCTGGGACCCCAGCTATTTACAATATACATTAATGATTTAGATGAAGGAATTGAATGTAATATCTCCAAGTTTGCAGATGACACTAAGCTGGGTGGTGGTGTGAGCTGTGAGGAGGATACTAAGAGACTGCAGGGTGGCTTGGACAGGTTAGGTGAGTGGGAAAATGCATGGCAGATGCAGTATAATGTGGATATATGTGAGGTTATCCACTTTGGTGGCAAAAACAGGAAGGCAGAATATTATCTGAATGGTGACAGATTAGGAAAATGGGAGGTGCAATGAGACCTGGGTGTCATGGTACATCAGTCATTGAAAGTTGGCAGGCAGGTACAGCAGGCGGAGCAGAAGGCAAATGGCATGTTGGCCTTCATAGCGAGAAGATTTGAATGTAGGAGCAGGGAGGTCTTACTGCAATTGTACGGGGTCTTGGTGAAGCCACACCTTGAATATTGTGTACAGTTTTGGTCTCCTAATCTGAGGAAGGACATTCTTGCTATTGTGGGAGTGCAGTGAAAGTTCACCAGACAGATTCCCGGGATGGCAGGACTGACATATGAAAGACTGGATCGACTAGGCTTACATTCACTGGAATTTAGAAGAATGAGGGGGGATCTCATAGAAACATATAAAACTCTGACGGGACGGGACAGGTCAGATGCATGAATAATGTTCCCAATGTTGGGGAAGTCCAGAACCAGGGGTCACAGTCTAAGGATAAAGGGTAAGCCATTTAGGACCGAGATGAGGAGAAACTTCTTCATTCAGAGAATTGTGAACCTGTGGAATTCTCTACCACAGAAAGTTGTTGAGGCCAGTTCGTTAGATATGTTCAAAAGGGAGTCAGATATGGCCCTTATGGCTAAAGGGATCAAGAGGTATGGAGAGAAAGCAGGAGGTGAATGATCAGCCATGGTCATATTGAATGGTGGTGCAGGCTCGAAGGGCCAAATGGCCTACTCCTGCACCTATTTTCTATGTTTCTATGATCCATGCACTGTACCCAGGGGAGGGGGAGGGGGAGGGGGAGGGGGCCAGACTGATCCACACACTGCACCCGGGGGAGGGGGGGGCAGACTGATCCACACACTGTACCCAGGGGAGGGGAGGGGGGGAGGGGGGGGGGGGGGGCAGACTGATCCACGCACTGTACCCAGGGGAGGGAGGGCAGACTGATCCACGCACTGTACCCAAGGGAGGGGGGGCCAGACTGATCCACACACTGTACCCAGGGGAGGGGGGCCATACTGATCCACACACTGTACCTGGGGGAGGGGGAGGGTGGGGGCCAGACTGATCCACATACTGTACCCGGGGGAAGGTGGGGGAGGAGGGGGAGGGCCAGACTGATCCACACACTGTACCCGGGGGAGGGGGGCCAGACTGATCCACGCACTGTACCCAGGGAATGGGAGGCCAGACTGATCCACACACTGTACCCAGGGGAGGGGGGCCAGACTGATCCACACACTGTACCCGGGAAGGGGTGGGGGGGGTGGCCAGACTGATCCACACACTGTACCTGGGGGAGGGGAAGGGTGGGGGCCAGACTGATCCACACACTGTACCCGGGGGAGGGGAGGGGAAGGGTGGGGGCCAGACTGATCCACATACTGTACCCGGGGGATGGGGGGGGGGGGGCCAGACTGATCCACACACTGTACCCGGGGGAGGGAGGCCTGACTGATCCGCACACGCACTCGGTGTAGTCCCAGTAATGAACTTGGTCACGGCACCTGAACCAGAGGATCTGTATGTTTGAAGCTTGTTAATTCGTTCTTTTACTGAAAGCTCTTTTCTGTGTTTTCAGAGCGTGAGTGCTTTAATGGTCTGTCTCCTGACAATGCCAGCTGCTGCTCCATACCAGCTGCTAAACGCTGACAATTTCTCCTCGTGATCGATGCTGTCTCTGCCACTAACCGAGCACCAACCCCGGAGCCACAGGAGCAGGAGGCACCGTGTCCCAACAATACCCCCCCGTAGTGACCCCCCCCCCCCTCCCGTAGTGATTTGGGTCGACAGACATCACTGAAAGCTAATCAGAAAGTAGAAACAGTGATCAAAAAGGCTGGAATGCCTCGGTCAGAGCTCCGGACACTGCCTTCAGTCTGGGCCTGTCCCTCGGGGAGGATGGACCGGCCTCGGAGGGGAGCAATGCAGATTCACCACAATCACACCGGGGCTGAAGGGGTTAAATTGAGGAGGGGTTGCACAGACTGGGCTTGTAATTCCTTGAGTTTAGGTTGAGGGGCGATCGGATCGAGATGTTTAAAATGTTAAAAGGATTCGATAGGGTAGGTAGGAGGTATTTCCTCTGGTGGGGGATCAAGAACATGAGGGCCTAACCTTAATTAAAGTTCAGCAGTGAAATCGGGAAGCACTTCTTTACACAAAGGGTGGTAGAGATCTGGAATTCTCTCCCCCAGAAGGCTGTGGATAGGGGTCAGTTGGAGTTTCCAAGACTGAGATTGCCAGGTTTTTGTACGGGTGGCAAGATACACGGAGCAACGGTGGGTGAATGGAGGCAAGATACCGATCAGCCATGATCTGATTGAACAGGCTCAAAAGGGCGCAATGAATGGCCTTAGAAGAACTTAAGAATTAGGAGCAGGAGTCAGCCTTTCGGCCCCTCGAGCCTGCTCCACCATTCAAAGATCTTCGACCTCCCCATATCCCGGGATTCCCTTAAAGTCCAAAAGTCTATCAACTTCAGCCTCCACGACTGAGCCTCCACAGCCCTGAGGGCAGAGAATTCCAGAGATTCACCGCCCTCACTGAAGAAATTCCTCATCTGTCTTAAATGACTGATCCCTTATCCTGAGACGATGACCCCAGTCATCGACTCTTCACCAGGGAAACAGCCTCTCCGCATCTACCCTGGCAATCCATCTCAGAATCTTGTATGTTTCAAAGCGATCGCCTCTCATTCTTCTAAACTGCAGAGAGTATTGGCCCAATCTACTCAATCTCTCCTCATAGGACAGCCCTCTCCACCCAGGGATCAGTCTGGTGAACCTCTGTTGCACCGTCTCCCAGGCAAGTGTATCCTTCCTTAGATAAGGAGACCGACACTGTGCACAGTACTCCAGGTGTGGTCTCACCAAGGCCCTGTACAATTGTAGCAAGACTTCCTTACTCTTATACTCCAACCCCCTGCAATAAAGGACAACATGCCATTTGCCTTCCTTATTGCTTGCTGTACCTGCACACTAACTCTGTGTTTCTTGCACAAGGACACCCAAATCTCTCAACTCCCAACATTTAATAGTTTCTCACCATTTAAAAAATATTCTGTTTTTCTATTCTTCTGACTGAGGTGAATAACCTGACATTTCCCCACATTATACTTCAGCTGCCCACTCACTTAAGCTGTCTATATCCCTCTGCAGGCTCTTTGGCCGAGAAGTTGGCCTTAGTTCTGCGGGTGCTAACGACTTACCGAGCGGGCGCGGCGAAGTGAACGACTCGTGCTAAATTGGCCGAGAGGTTTGTGACGGCAGTAACACATTACATCATTGTCATCGCCGTGCATATGGCTCCGGCAGCAACCCGGACCCGAACTTCGGTTGTGCCCCCTGCGGCATCGCCGGGCGACAACACCGATACTCTCAGCCTGCTGATTGAGAGGCGAGCGAGGCGAGAGGTCTGGTCTAATTACACCAGCACCTTGCATTGGCAAGTGTCGCTGCAGGGGAGGGGGGCAGGGACGAGGTTTGTGGAATGGTGGTTCCGGGGGTCCTGTGCACAGCTTGGTTTGTACGAGACGCTACTAAATACTGCCGACTTAATCTGGTGTCAGAACCATATACCTATGAAAAGGAATGTTTGACAGGTCATCTATAAATATGTGACAATTACTGTTCCCATTAAGCCATGCAGCAGTCTGGAACTCCCGTGTAAGCTACTCAACAGTTTTAAAATGGAAAAAAATCGCGCATGCACAGAAATGGGAATGGGCTGTGCGATCCATTAAAAAGGCCGCTCAACCCGAAAAACCTTAGAGGATTGGTGATAATCATAGAATTATAGAAAGTTACAGCACGGGAGCCCACCGAGTCCGCACTGGCCGACCGAGAGCTATCCAGCCTAATCCCACTGTAGGTTACAACACTTTAAGTGTATCCAAAGTATTTTTGAAATGTGGTGAGGGTTTCTCACTAAGTGATACAAAGGCATCGAAACATCGATGTCATTTCAGTTTGTGAGCCGTGTAATAACTGGGCTCCAGAGTTTGGTGCTGTACCTGCAGTGAGGTCTATCTGAAGCATCGATGGTACTTACAGCTCACAGCAACTGAACAAAGTTTTCTCCTTTTCCATCACAGCCGTGAGCGGGTGAAGTTAACCCCAAGTTTTTCTCTACAGATGCTGCCTGACCTGCTGAGTGTTTCCAGCACCTGATGTTTGAGTTGTTGCTGGGTATACGGTGACCTCTGTACCTGTCTCTGCACTTCGTTAATAACTTCTTACGTGAAGTACTTCAGGACTTTTGTGACATATCAGAAGGCGCTATATATTTTGCCAGGTTTTCCATGCTTCCCTCCCTCCTGCTATTCTGCTGTTGCCATTTACACCTGCTCTGGATCCATCTTTTGTTTCTATACTTGTCCCATCAAAATCACCTTTTGCCTTGCACCTTCATCCCCTTTGTTATTTAATCACTCCTGCCCTCCATCCTATCACAGACTCCCTCTGCCTTTTCCCTGGCTCTGTATTTGCTTAAATGTTCATTTCTAACATCTTCCAGTCATCAATTTGTTAAGGGAAGGTTGTGTCTGACTAACCTGATTGAATTTTTCGAGGCGGTAACCAGGATGGTCGATGAGGGTAGTGCGTACAATACAGTGTATATGGATTTTAACAAAGCTTTTGCTAAGGTCCCACATGGCAGACTGGTCACAAAAGTAAAAGCCCATGGATCCAGGGCAAAGTGGCAAGTTGAATCCAAAATTGGCTCAGAGGCAGGAAGCAATGGTTGCTGGATGTTTTTGTGACTGGAAGGCTGTATCCAGTGGGGTTCCGCAGGGCTCAGTACTGGGTCCCTCGCTTTTTGTGATTTACATCAATGATCTAGACTTGAAGATAGGGGGTATGATTAAGAAGTTTGCAGATGATACTAAAATCGGCTGGGAGGGTGATAATAGAAACATAGAAAATAGGTGCAGGAGTAGGCCATTCGGCCCTTCTAGCCTGCACCGCCATTCAATGAGTTCATGGCTGAACATTCAACTTCAGTACCCCATTCCTGCTTTCTCGCCATACCCCTTGATCCCCCTAGTAGTAAGGACCTCATCTAACTCCTTTTTGAATATATTTAGTGAATTGGCCTCAACAACTTTCTGTGGTAGAGAATTCCACAGGTTCACCACTCTCTGGGTGAAGAAGTTCCTCCGCATCTCGGTCCTAAATGGCTTACCCCTTATCCTTAGACTGTGACCTCTGGTTCTGGACTTCCCCAACATTGGGAACATTCTTCCTGCATCTAACCTGTCTAACCCCGTCAGAATTTTAAATGTTTCTATGAGGTCCCCTCTCATTCTTCTGAACTCCAGTGAATACAAGCCCAGTTGATCCAGTCTTTCTTGATAGGTCAGTCCCGCCATCCCGGGAATCAGTCTGGTGAACCTTCGCTGCACTCCCTCAATAGCAAGAATGTCCTTCCTCAGGTTAGGAGACCAAAACTGTACACAATACTCCAGGTGTGGCCTCACCAATGCCCTGTACAACTGTAGCAACACCTCCCTGCCCCTGTACTCAAATCCCCTTGCTATGAAGGCCAACATGCCATTTGCTTTCTTAACCGCCTGCTGCACCTGCATGCCAACCTTCAATGACTGATGTACCATGACACCCAGGTCTCTTTGCACCTCCCCTTTTCCTAATCTGTCACCATTCAGATAATAGTCTGTCTCTCTGTTTTTACCACCAAAGTGGATAACCTCACATTTATCCACATTATACTTCATCTGCCATGCGTTTGCCCACTCACCTAACCTATCCAAGTCGCTCTGCAGCCTCACAGCATCCTCCTCGCAGCTCACACTGCCACCCAACTTAGTGTCATCCGCAAATTTGGAGATACTACATTTAATCCCCTCATCTAAATCATTAATGTACAGTGTAAACAGCTGGGGCCCCAGCACAGAACCTTGCGGTACCCCACTAGTCACCGCCTGCCATTCTGAAAAGTACCCATTTACTCCTACTCTTTGCTTCCTGTCTGACAACCAGTTCTCAATCCATGTCAGTACACTACCCCCAATCCCATGTGCTCTAACTTTGCACATCAATCTCTTGTGTGGGACCTTGTCGAACGCCTTCTGAAAGTCCAAATATACCACATCAACTGGTTCTCCCTTATCCACTCTACTGGAAACATCCTCAAAAAATTCCAGAAGATTTGTCAAGCATGATTTGCCTTTCACAAATCCATGCTGACTTGGACCTATCATGTCACCTCTTTCCAAATGCACTGCTATGACATCCTTAATAATTGATTCCATCATTTTACCCACTATCGATGTCAGGCTGACCGGTCTATAATTCCCTGTTTTCTCTCTCCCTCCTTTTTTAAAAAGTGAGGTTACATTGGCTACCCTCCACTCCATAGGAACTGATCCAGAGTCAATGGAATGTTGGAAAATGACTGTCAACGCATCCACTATTTCCAAGGCCACCTCCTTAAGTACTCTGGGATGCAGTCCAGGCCCTGGGGATTTATCGGCCTTCAATCCCATCAATTTCCCCAACACAATTTCCCGGCTAATAAGGATTTCCCTCAGTTCCTCCTCCTTACTAGACCCCCCGACCCCTTTTTTTTCACCGGAAGGTTGTTCGTGTCCTCCTTCGTGAATACCGAACCAAAGTACTTGTTCAATTGGTCCGCCATTTCTTTGTTCCCCGTTATGACTTCCCCTGATTCTGACTGCAGAGGACCTACGTTTGTCTTTACTAACCTTTTTCTCTTTACATATCTATAGAAACTTTTGCAATCCGTCTTAATGTTCCCTGCAAGCTTCTTCTCATACTCCATTTTCCCTGCCCTAATCAAACCCTTTGTCCTCCTCTGCTGAGTTCTAAATTTCTCCCAGTCCCCAGGTTCGCTGCTATTTCTGGCCAATTTGTATGCCACTTCCTTGGCTTTAATACTATCCCTGATTTCCCTTGATAGCCACGGTTGAGCCACCTTCCCTTTTTTATTTTTATGCCAGACAGGAATGTACAATTGTTGTAGTTCATCCATGCGGTCTCTAAATGTCTGTCATTGCCCATCCACAGTCAACCCCTTAAGTATCATTCGCCAATCCATCCCAGCCAATTCACGTCTCATACCTTCAAAGTTAGCCTTCTTTAAGTTCTGGACCATGGTCTCTGAATTAACTGTTTCATTCTCCATCCCAATGCAGAATTCCACCATATTATGGTCACTCTTCCCCAAGGGGCCTCGCACAACGAGATTGCTAATTAATCCTCTCTCATTACATAACACCCAGTCTAAGATGGCCTCCCCCCTAGTTGGTTCCTCGACACATTGGTCTAAAAAACCATCCCTTATGCACTCCAGAAAATCCTCCTCCACCGTATTGCTTCCAGTTTGGTTAGCCCAATCTATGTGCATATTAAAGTCACCCATTATAACTGCTGCACCTTTATTGCACGCACCCCTAATTTCCTGTTTGATGCCCTCCCCAACATCACTACTACTGTTTGGAGGTCTGTACACAACTCCCACTAACGTTTTTTGCCCTTTGGTGTTCTGCAGCTCTACCCATATAGATTCCACATCATCCAAGCTAATGTCTTTCCTAACTATTGCCTTAATCTCCTCCTTAACCAGCAATGCTACCCCACCTCCTTTTCCTTTTATTCTATCCTTCCTGAATGTTGAATACCCCTGGATGTTGATCATCCTGGAGCCACGTCTCCGTAATCCCAATCACATCATATTTGTTAACATCTATTTGCACAATTAATTCATCCACCTTATTGCGGATACTCCTTGCATTAAGACACAAAGCCTTTAGGCTTGTTTTTTTAACACCCTCTGTCCTTTTAGAATTTTGCTGTACAATGGCCCTTTTTGTTCTTTGCCTTGGGTTTCTCTGCCCTCCACTTTTCCTCATCTCCTTTCTGTCTTTTGTTTTTGCCTCCTTTTTGTTTCCCTCTATCTCCCTGCATTGGTTCCCATCCCCCTGCCATATTAGTTTAACTCCTCCCCAACAGCACTAGCAAACACTCCCCCGAGGACATTGGTTCCGATTCTGCCTAGGTGCAGACCGTCCGGATTGTACTGGTCCCACCTCCCCCAGAACCGGTTCCAATGCCCCAGGAATTTGAATCCCTCCCTGCTGCACCATTGCTCAAGCCACGTATTCATCTGAGCTATCCTGCGATTCCTACTCTGACTAGCACGTGGCACTGGTAGCAATCCCGAGATTACTACTTTTGAGGTCCTACTTTTTAATTTAGCTCCTAGCTCCTTAAATTCATTTCGTAGGAACTCATCCCTTTTTTTTACCTATGTCATTGGTACCAACGTGCACCACGACAACTGGCTGTTCTCCCTCCCTTTTTAGAATGTCTTGCACCCGCTCCAAGACATCCTTGACCCTTGCACCAGGGAGGCAACATACCATCCTGGAGTCTCGGTTGCGGCCGCAGAAACGCCTATCTATTCCCCTTACAATTGAATCCTCTATGAAGAAAGTTGCAGACTGCAGGAAAATATCAATCAAATGGGCAAATGGAATTCAATCTGGAGAAGTGTGAGGTAATGCATTTGGGGAGGGCTAACAAGGCAAGGGAATACACATTAAATGGTACGACACTGAGAAGTGTAGAGGAACAAAGGGATCTTGGAGTGCATGTCCAGACAAGGTGGTTAAAAAGACTTAAGGAATGCTTGCCTATATTAGCCGAGGTATGGAATACAAGAGCGGGAGGTTATGCTTGAACTGTATAAAGCACTAGTTAGGCCTCAGCTGGAGTACTGTGTGCAGTTCTGGTCACCACATTACAAGAAGGACGTGATTGCACTAGAGAGCAGAGGAGATTTACAAGGACGTTGCCAGGATTTTAGCTACAAGAAAAGATTGGATAGGCTGGATTTGTTTTCTTTGGATAAGAGGCTGAGGGGAGACCTTATTGAGCTGAATAAAATTATGAGGGGGCTAGATAGAGTGGATAGGTAGGATCTATTTCCATTGGCAGAGAGGTCAACAACTGGGGGACATAAATTTAAAGTAATTGGTAGGAGGTTTAGAAGGAGATATGAGGGGAAATGTCTTCACCCAGCAGGTGCTGGGGTCTGGAACTCACTGCCTGAAAGGGTGGTAGAGGCAGAAACCCTCACCACATTTAACAAATACTTGAAGTGCTGTAACCTGCAGGGATACGGACCGAGAGCTGGAAAGTGGGATTAGGCTGGGTAGCTCTGTATCGGCCGGTGCAGACACGATGGGCCGAATGGCCTCCTTCTGTGTTGTAAGTTTCTCTGATTCTCTAATCCACCTGGAAGGTCGATATTATCCCCCACGATGGGCTGCAGAGGGTCGGGGGAACGAGGGGTTTAAAAATTCGGGAAACATGTTTTTACGGTGGCGTGTTGTAACGTGTGAGGGTCTTGCACAGGCAGGACACTTCAGTATTAGGTGCCAGACATGGTTCAGTGGGCAACATTCTTGTCTGAAGTCTGAAGAGACTTGAGCACAAACTCCAGGCTGACACAGTGCCGTGCTGAGGGAGCACCACGCTCCATGGTTTTTATAATGGTTCCCACAGATTGAAAGGCAGCAAATGTAACCCCCCCCCCCACCTGGCCCCTACCCCCTGCCCATCCGCCCCCTGAGCCCTCACTCCTCCACCCCCACCCTGGCCCCTCACTTTCCCCCCCCTCCCCAGGCAGGAAACTATGATAATGAGGATCTCGTGTTAAATCCGCCAGAGCCTCCACATCTCCAGGACTTTAAGATATCCCTCCCCTTAAATCTCGGGGCCCAAATCTCTGTTTCTTTCCACAGATTCTGCCGGACCCACTGAGTGTTTCCAGCATTTTGTTCTCAGTTCAGATTTCCAGCATCCACAGTTGGTCGTGTTTATATTACAAAGCCCGGCCCTTTCCTCTCTCTGTTTCTCTGCACTTCAGCCCATTGTTATTCTTTCAGTCCGAGGCACACTTTGCTTCCTTCAGTCACAGGGCCGTTCCTGGCTCACTGCTCTTCCTCACTCTCTGTGCAATTCACAATCTCCCACTCACACTCCAAAACATCTAAACTCTCAGGGAAGTTTAAAAACTTATAACTAAAAAAAAGCCAGAGGGTCCATCAGCAAGTAAAAATATTCACAGTTGGAGGTTAAGCCCTTGGCATAAGGAAGGAAACAAAATGCTTCCGACAAGGAGCAGGCCTCTAAATCACAACGTCGCCGACAACAGAGAATCAAGGGCCAAAGTTCACCATATCCCCACAATCTCTGCCAGTCTGTGACCTTCCAATCAGAGAATGGTTACAGCACGGAAGGCCATCCGTCTCTGTGAACTTTAACCAGTCCCACTGCCCCGCCCTTTCCCCTGCATTTTTTTTCTTTCAGGTACTTATCCAACTCCCTTTTGAAAGCTGTGCCTCCACCACCCTCTCAGGCCGTGCATTCCAGATCCTAACTACTCGCTGCGTAAAAAAGGTTTTTCTTATTTCACCTTTGGTTCTTTTGCTGATCCTCTGGTTCTCAACACTTCCCCAATGGGAACATTTTCTCGCTACTCTGTCCAGACGCCTCAGGATTTTGAACACCTTTATCAAATCTCTCAACCTTCTCTGCTCCAAGGAGAACAACCCCAGCTTCTCCAGTCTCCCCGCAACTGAAGTCCCTCATCCCTGGAATCATTCTCTTAAATCTTTCCTCAGGCCCAGAATTAGACACAATACTCCAGTTGGGGCCGAACCAGTATTTTCTTTTACAACCTGCCCTGCCATCTTCAACGATTTGTGCACATTACCCCCAGGTTTCTCTGTTCGTGCACCCTTGCAAAAGGGATTGTACCCTTTAGATTATATTTCCTCTCCTCATTCTTTCTACCATTTTTCTCTGTTAAATTTCATCTGCCGCATGTCCACCTTGTCATGTATTCAACTATCATTGTAACCCATGTAAAAACCTAAGTTGTACACCTTGAGAACATTGACCATAAGGGGGTGAACTTGTGGGAGACACTCCTAACCTGGACTTTCAGGTATAAAAGGGGAAGCTCCACCCACCTTCATCTCTTGAGGTCTTAGTAATAAAGGTAACTGGTCACAGAGTGACCTCTCAAGTATGGGCCTCGTGCATTTATACTGTATAGTAAGGACATATCATTGGCGACGAGAAACTGGGATTTAAACCACGCAAGCATAGCCACTAGCAGCACAGGAGAGAGGTACTGTGTTGGTGATGATTGGGACGACTTTATTGAGAGACTACAGCAAAGTTTCGTCACTAAGGAATGGTTGGGACAGGATTCGGCTGACAAACGCAGGGCTCATCTCCTGACGGTTTGTGGATCCAGGATGTACTCCCTGATGAAGGACCTTCTAGTGCCAGAGAAGCCGGCGGACAAGACGTTCGAAGAGCTCAGTAAGTTGATCGGAGAACACCTTAAACCGGCGAGCAGCATGCACATGGCAAAACACAGGTTTTACACGCACCGGCGGCGAGAAGGGCAAAGCGTTCCAGACTTCGTGGCAGATCTCTGGCGAACCTTTGTAAGTTCCTAGATGCATGCAAAGCGGAGATGCTGCGAGACTTTTTTTATTGAGGGCATCGGGCACGCTGGGGTTTTCAGGAAACTGATTGAGACCAAAGACTTGACCTTGAAAGCGGCGGCTCTGATAGCCCAGACATTTATCTCAGGGGAGGAAGAGACCAGAATGATGTATGAGAAAAATCTTGGCACAAATGCGGCAAACGACCAGGGAGTCAACGTTGTTAACGCAGCACAGAGTTCTCTAGGCAGACAAGGGCAATCGGACACATGTAGAAACATAGAAAATAGGTGCAGGAGTAGGCCATTCGGCCCTTCGAGCCTGCACCGCCATTCAATGAGTTCATGGCTGAACATGCAACCTCAGTACCCCATTCCTGCTTTCTCGCCATACCCCTTGATCTCCCTAGTAGTAAGGACTATATCTAACTCCTTTTTGAATATATTTATTGAATTGGCCTCAACAACTTTCTTTGGTAGAGAATTCCACAGGTTCACCACTCTCTGGGTGAAGGAAGTTTCTCCTCATCTCAGTCCTAAATGGCTTACCCCTTATCCTTAGACTGTGATTCCTGGTTCTGGACTTCCCCAACATTGGGAACATTCTTCCTGCATCTAACCTGTCTAAACCCGTCAGAATTTTAAACATTTCTATGAGATCCCATCTCATTCATCTGAACTCCAGTGAATACAAGCCCAGTTGATCCAGTCTTTCTTGATATGTCAGTCCCGTGAACCTTCGCTGCACTCCCTCAATAGCAAGAATGTCCTTCCTCAAGTTAGGAGACCAAAACTGTACACAATACTCCAGGTGTGGCCTCACCAAGGCCCTGTACAACTGTAGCAATACCTCCCTGCCCCTGTACTCAAATCCCCTCGCTATGAAGGCCAACATGCCATTTGCTTTCTTAACCGCCTGCTGTACCTGCATGCCAACCTTCAATGACTGATGTACCATGACACCAAGGTCTCGTTGCACCTCCCCTTTTCCTAATCTGTCACCATTCAGATAATAGTCTGTCTCTCTGTTTTTACCACCAAAGTGGATAACCTCATATTTATCCACATGTCTGCCATGCATTTGCCCACTCACCTAACCTATCCAAGTCACTCTGCAGCCTCATAGCATCCTCCTCGCAGCTCATACTGCCACCCAACTTGGTGTCATCTGCAAATTTGGAGATACGACATTTAATCCCTTTGTCCAAATCATTAATGTACAATGTAAACAGCTGGGGCCCCAGCACAGAACCTTGCGGTACCCCACTAGTCACTGCCTGCCATTCTGAAAAGTACCCATTTACTCCTACTCTTTGTTTCCTGTCTGACAACCAGTTCTCAATCCATGTCAGCACACTACCCCCAATCCTATGTGCTTTAACTTTGCACATTAATCTCTTGTGTGGGACCTTGTCGAAGCCTTCTGAAAGTCCAAATATACCACATCAACTGGTTCTCCCTTGTCCACTCTACTGGAAACATCCTCAAAAAATTCCAGAAGATTTGTCAAGCATGATTTCCCTTTCACAAATCCATGCTGACTTGGACCTATCATGTCACCCCTTTCCAAATGTGCTGCTATGACATCCTTAATAATTGATTCCATCATTTTACCCACTTCTGCGGTCAGGCTGACCGGTCTATAATTCCCTGTTTTCTCTCTCCCTCCTTTTTTTAAAAAGTGGGGTTACATTGGCTACCCTCCACTCGATAGGAACTAATCCAGAGTCTATGGAATGTTGGAAAATGACTGTCAATGCATCCGCTATTTCCAAGGCCACCTCCTTAAGTACTCTGGGATGCAGTCCATCAGGCCCTGGGGATTTATCGGCCTTCAATCTCATCAATTTCCCCAACACAATTTCCTGACTAATAAGGATTTCCCTCAGTTCCTCCTTCTTACTAGACCCTCTGACCCCTTTTATATCCGGAAGATTGTTTGTGTCCTCCTTAGTGAATACCAAACCAAAGTACTTGTTCAATTGGTCTGCCATTTCTTTGTTCCCCATTATGACTTCCCCTAATTCTGACTGCAGGGGAGCTACGTTTGTCTTTACTAACCTTTTTCTCTTTACATATCTATAGAAACTTTTGCAGTCCGTCTTAATGTTCCCTGCAAGCTTCCTCTCGTACTCTATTTTCCCTGCCCTACTCAAACCCTTTGTCCTCTGCTGAGTTCTAAATTTTTCTCTGTCCCCAGGTTCACTGCTATTTCTGGCCAATTTGTATGCCACTTCCTTGGCTTTAATACTATCCCTGATTTCCCTTGATAGCCACGGTTAAGCCACCTTCCCTTTTTTATTTTTACACCAGACAGGGATGTACAATTGTTGTAGTTCATCCATGCGGTCTCTAAATGTCTGCCATTGCCCATCCACTGTCAACCCTTTAAGTATCATTCGCCAATCTATCCTAGCCAATTCATGCCGCATACCTTCAAAGTTACCCTTCTTTAAGTTCTGGACCATGGTCTCTGAATTAACTGTTTCATTCTCCATCTTAATGTAGAATTCCACCATATTATGGTCACTCTGCCCCAAGGGGCCTTGCACAACGAGATTACTAATTAATCCTCTCATTACACAGCACCCAGTCTAAGATGGCCTCCCCCCTAGTTGGTTCCTCGACATATTGGTCTAGAAAACAATCCCTTATGCACTCCAGGAAATCCTCCTCCACCGTATTGCTTCCAGTTTGGTTAGCCCAATCTATGTGCATATTAAAGTCACCCATGATAACTGCTGCATGCACCCCTAATTTCCTGTTTGATGCCCTCCCCAACATCACTACGACTGTTTGGAGGTCTGTACACAACTCCCACTAACGTGTTTGCCCTTTGGTGTTCTGCAGCACTACCCATATAGATTCCACATCCTCCAAGCTAATGTCCTTCCTAACTATTGCATTAATCTCCTCTTTAACCAGCAATGCTACCCCACCTCCTTTTCCTTTTATTCTATTGAACCCAAAGGGGGAATTCAACAGAGACAATGGCTAGATGAACGGCGATTCATGCCATCGCAATGGACAATGCAGCCAGAAATGGGGCCATCAACACCTGTTAATGATGCACTTAAGGACAGTTCTCGAGACAGTCAGAGACGATCAACTGGAAATGGACCTTTTGCTTTCAACAACGGGGCCTCCAGCTCGTGCTGGAGGTGTGGAGGCAAACACCCAGCCAGAGCTTGCAGGTATCAGCAATATACCTGCAGAAACTGCAACGTCAGCGGTCACTTGGCGCGTATGTGCAGGAAGCCTGCAGTCAGGTTGATGTACAAGGAGGACGGGCCCGATGTAAGCCCTACAAGGCCAAATGAATACTGGGGGAAATCGCTGGAAGCTGAAGTTCAGCGAGTTCATGTGGAGCACATATACAGTTCATATACCAGGACGCCACCGATAATGATGAAAGTGCTCCTCAATGGCATCCCAGTATTAATGGAGCTAGACACGTGGGCCAGCCAGTCCCTGATGAGTATCAAACAGTTCAAAAAGTTGTGGGTGTCCAAGGCCAGGAGGCCAAAATTATTGCCGATTGATACACAACTACGGACATATACAAAGGAGATCATTCCGGTGCTAGGCAGCGCCACAGTAGTCGTGACCCACAAAGATTCAGAGAACAGGTTGCCACTCTGGATTGTCCCAGGGGACAATCCCGCACTACTGGGGAGGAGTTGGCTTGCTGTCATGAACTGGAAATGGGGCGATGTCAATGCAATTTCTTCTGTGGAGCGAGTATCATGCTCTCAACTCCTGAACAAATTTGACTCATTATTTCAATCCGGCATCGACACTTTCATGGGGGCCAAGGTAGTGATTCACATAAACCCGGATGCCAGGCCAGTACACCACAAGTACGTGATGCGGGAAAAGATAGAATGCAAATTGGACCGCTTGCTGAGGGAAGGCATCATCTCGCCAGAAGAAGTCAGTGACTGGGCGAACCCGATTGTGCCGGTGCTCAAGACGGATGGATCGGTCAGGATATGTGGCGATTACAAGGCCACTATCAATCGGCTGTCACTCCAAGACCAGTTCCCGCTACCGAGAGCGGAGGACCTCTTTGCAACGCTATCCGGTGGCAAACTTTTTTCAAAATTGGACCTGACCTCAGCTTACATGACCCTGGAGCTGGCGAGTGAATTGAAGAAGCTGACCACCATTACGACACACAGGGAGTTGTTTAAGTATAACAGTTGTCCGTTCGAGATTCGTTCGGCTGCCGCTATCCTTCAGCGAAATATGGAAAGCCTCCTCAAGTCGATTCCAAGGATGGTGGTTTTTCAAGACGGCATCCTGATCACTGGTCACGATACTGAAGAACACCTCCACAATCTGGAGGAGGTGCTACGCAGACTGGACCGGGTAGGTCTGCGACTGAAAAAGGCAAAGTGCGTCTTCTTAGCTCCAGTGGGAGAATTCCTGGGGAGGAGGATAGCAGCAGACGGGATCAGACCTACTGCGTCCAAAACGGAAGTGATCCAGAGAGCACCCAGACCCTGTAACACAACGGGGCTGCGTTCGTTCCTGGGGCTCCTGAACTATTTTGGTAACTTTCTTCCCAAATTGAGCTGCTCCTATGCAAACATCACGATTGGGTCTGGGGGGACAGCCAGGAAAGGGCTTTTGATAGAGCACGCAATTTGTTATGCTCCAACAAACTGTTAACGTTATATGACCCATGTAAGAAACTTGTTTTAACGTGCGATGGGTCATCCTATGGGGTCGGGTGTGTGTTGCAGCATGTGAATGCCAATGGTCAGTTACAGCCGGTAGCTTATGCCTCCAGAAGTCTGTCCCAGGCAGAAAGGGGCTATGGGATGGTAGAAAAGGAAGCGCTAGCATGTGTATATGCAGTTTAAAAAAAAATGCACCAGTATCTGTTTGGCACGAAATTTGAGCTGGAGACAGATCACAAATCCCGAGCGTCCATTTTGGCTGACAACAAGGCCATAAATGCGAATGCATCGGCCCGCATACTGAGGTGGGCACTCACGTTAGCCGCCTATGACTACACAATTCGACACAGACCAGACACTGAAAACTGTGCCGATGCAGTCAGCAGGCAACCACTAGCCACCACTGAGGGGGCAACTGAGCATGATGCTGAGATGGTCATGGCTATTGAAGCTTTCGAAAGCGATGGCTCACCTGTGACAGCCCGTCAGATTAAAGTCTGGATAAATAAAGACCCGCTACTGTCTTTAGTTAAGAAATGTGTCCTGAATGGGGACTCGGCAGCCATGTACGGGGCATGCCCTGAGGAATTTAAACTGTTTCATAGGCGCAAGGATGAACTCTCGATTCAGGCCGATTGCCTACTGTGGGAAAACCAAGTAGTCATGCCCCAGATGGGCAGAGAGGCGTTCATCCGAGAACTTCACAATGAACACCCGGGCATTGTCATGATGAAGGCAATTGCCAGGTCACATGTTTGGTGGCCAGGGATAGATGCAGACCTGGAACTTTGTGTTCGCAGGTGCAATACGTGTGCCCAGCTGGGCAACACACCCAGGGTACCAGGGTAGCCCCACTTAGCTCCTGGCCCGCCAAGCCATGGTCACACATCCATGTGGACTACGCAGGTCCTTTCATGGGAAAATGTTTTTTGGTTGTGGTAGGCGTCTACTCCAAATGAATTGAGTGTGCCATTTTAAATTCAAGCACATCCTCTGCCACGGTAGAAAGTCTACGTGCAATGTTCGCCACCCATGGTCTATCGGACGTCTTGGTCAGCGACAATGGCCCGTGCTTTACAAGCACTGAATTCCAGGACTTCATGGCAGGCAATGGAATCAACCATGTCAGAATGGCACCGTTCAAGCCGGCCTCAAACGGCCAGGCAGAACGAGCAGTGCAGATAATCAAACAGGGAATGCTCAGAATCCAAGGGGGTTCCCTACAAAGCCGCTTATCACGCCTCCTGTTGGCCAATAGATCCCGACCACACTCGCTCACAGGGGTTCCACCCACAGAGCTGCTAATGAAAAGGACGCTCAAAACCAGGTTATCCCTTATACACCATACTATGAAAGAAATTGTTGAGAGCAGGCGTCAGTCACAATGTGACTACCATGACAGGAATGTGAGGGCGCGATGTATTGATGTAAATGATCCTGTTTTTGTCTTTAATTACGCTGCAGTGTCCAAATGGCTCACAGGCACTGTGATTGCCAAAGAGGGGAATAGGGTTTTGGTAGTTAAACTTACCAATGGACAAATCTGCCGCAAACACCTGGATCAAACTAAAAGGAGGTTCAGCAACCCCATCGAAGAAGCAGAGGAAGAACACGACGTAGAGTTTACTCCACCACAGGTGACCGAACACCGGAACCAAGTGGAGGAGAGCCCAGTCACTGTGGGCAGTCCGGACAGGCCTGAGGCACCACAAACAGCAGAGACTCAGGCCAGCGCCCAACAACCGGAGCCCCAACTCAGGTGCTCTACAAGGGAGCGTAAACCACCAGAGAGACTTAACCTGTGATCCCAATAAGACTTTGGTGGGGAGGTGATGTCATGTATTCAACTGTCATTGTAACCCATGTATAAGCTGACCGAAGTTGTACACCTTGAGAACATTGACCACAAGGGGGTGAACTTGTGGGAGACACTCCTAACCTGGACTTTCAGGTATAAAAGGGGAAGCTCCACCCACCTTCATCTCTTGAGGTCTTGGTAATAAAGGTAACTGGTCACAGAGTGACCTTCTCTCAAGTATGGGCCTCGTGTGCATTTATACTGTATAGTAAGGTTGTATCACACCTATTCCACCAGCCTGTCTATGTCCCCTTGGGGAACCCCACTGTGTATACCTTCCTCCAGTCCGAGAAACAACCATTCACCATTACTCTCTGTTTTCTGTCACTGAGCCAATTCCGTATCCATGGGCTTCACTTTGCTGGCTGGCTCTTTATCAAACGCCTTTTGGAAATCCAAGTACACCACATCAACCGTATTGCCCTCATCAACCCTCTCTGTTAACTCATCAAAAAATTCTATCAAGTTGGTTAAACATGATTTGCCTTTAACAAATCCGTACTAGCTTTCCTTAATTAATCTACACTTGTCCAAGTGACTCTTAATTTTGTCCCTGATTATTGTTTCTAAAAGCTTCCCCATTACCGAGGTTAACCTGACCAGCCTGTAATCGCTGGGTTTATCCTTACACCCTTTTTTGAACAAGGGTGTAACATTTGCAATTCTCCAGTCCTCAGGCACCAGCTCCATTTCTTATGAGGGTTGGAAGATTAAGGCCAGTATCTCCACAATTTCTTCCTTCATGTCCCTCAGCATCCTAGGATGCATCCCCTCCATTCCTGGGAATTATCGACTGTAAGTACAGTCAGCCTTTCTAGTATCTCAATTCATCATGCTCTCTCTTCTCTGAGTTCATTACCCTCCTGTCCTCCCTTAATCTCTCCCTCTATGTGAATTCCTCAACCCATATTCACGACCATCCCTTGACCTTGCCATCTCTCATGGCCTCACTATTCCTACTGTGTCAATTACAGATAAGGCCATCTCTGACCACTTCCTTGCATCACTCTCCACCCACATCCCCCTTCCCCCGCCCAAGCCTACTTCTTTCTTCATCCGCCCCTAAAAAAACTCTCTCCAACTCTCTTAGTACTGCACTTACCAACTCAAAACTGTCCAATCTTTGGCCCTCTTTTAAAAAGACATTTCTGCAGCCACCGATCTGCTCAACCCCACCCTCACCAGCACCTTTGATGCCCTAGTCCCTATTAAAAAGATAACTTTCTCCCACGCTGGCTGTTCCCCCTGGTACAGCCCTGAAGTCAAAAGGGCGCAGACTTGAACGGATGTGGCGGACAACTGGTTTACCAGTTCTGGCTCGAACACATCAAACACTATCGGTTCCTACTCTTGTCTACAAAAACTGCTCACTATTCCAGGACCATTCTGGATTGCAAAGATAACCCCCGGATAATATTCTCCACTGCTAACCGTCTTAAACCCCTCTCCCCTGTCTCCACCACACTCCCCTCCAACAACAAGTGTGAGAAGCTCATGGACTTCTTTGTCACAAAGATTGAGACCCTCAGCTGTCTTCCATCCCCTCGCCCACCAGGCCAAACTTCCTCTGAGGCTCCCCCTGCCCTAGCCCTAAACTCACATCTTTCTCCAGTTTCTTTCTGATCTCCCCTCTTGATCTCACGGAGCTCATCCTGTCTATGAGACCCACTTCCTGCTCCCTCGACCCTATTCCCACCAAACTGCTGACCACACAACTTCCTTTTCTGGCTCCCATGTTAGCCGACATTGTTAACGGTTCTCTCTCCTCAGGTACTGTCCCCTCTCCCAAATCTGTCGTCATCACCCCCTCCTCAAAAAACCAACCCTTGACCCCACTGTGCTTGCTAGCTACCGCCCCATCTCCAACCTTCCTTTCCTCTCCAAAGTCCTTGAACGTGTTGTCGCCTCCCAAATCCGTGACCATCTTTCCCAGAATCCCTTCAATCTGGTTTTTGCCCCTGCCACAGTACCGAAACGGCTCTCATCAAAGTCACAAATGACATCCTTTGTGACTGTGACAAAGCTAAACTATCCCTCCTCGTCCTTCTCGACTTGTCTACAGCCTTTAACACGGTTGCACTCCATCCTCCTCCAACACCTCTCTGCCACCGTCCAGCTGGGTGGGACTGCACTCGCCTGGTTCCATTCTTATCTATCTAATCGTAGCCAGAGAATCTCCTGTAATGGCTTCTCTTCCCGCCCCCGCAACGTTACCTCTGGTGTCCCCCAAGATTCTACCCTTGGCCCCCTCCTATTTCTCATCTATATTGTAATGACTCAAGGATCTGGTTACTGTAAACTCACTCGGGTGCAACCTGATCCATCTTTATTCCAGCCCGAGAGTGCCAGCGTGACAAAGACACCCAGCTTATATACAGGTGACCAAGCACAGATGCGCTGTGCGTACAGCCCGTGACCTCTGGTGGCTGGTGCCTGCAAGCATTAATACATAACATATATGCTGCCCTTTGGCGAGACAGAGTCAGTTTCCACAGGTATGCTGCCGACACCCAGCTCTACCTCTCCCCCACTCCTCTCGATCCCTGCTTGGTATCTAAATTGTCAAACTGCTTGTCCGACATCCAGTACTGGACGAGCAGAAACTTTCTCCAATGTTGGGAAGACTGAAGCCATTATCTTTGGTCCCCACCACAAACTGCGTTCTTTAACCACTGACTCCATCCCTCTCCCTAGCATCTATCTGAGGGTGAACAAGACTGTTCGCAACCTAGGCATCATATTTGACCCTGAAATGAGTTTCCAGCCACATATCTGCGGCATAACTATAACCGCTTTTTTCCACTTCCATAACATCCCCCGCCTCTGCCCCTGCCTCAGCTCTTCTGCTGCTGAAACCCTCATCCATGCCTTTGTTACCTCTAGACTTGACTACTCTAACTCACTCCTGGCTGGCCTTCCACATTCTAACAGTACGTAAACTTGAGGTCATCCAAAACTCATCACCCTGTGTACTAACCCGCACCAAATCCCGCTCACCCATCACCCCCTGTGCTTTCTGATCTACGTTGGCTTCCGGTCAAACAATGCCTCGATTTCAAAATTCTCATCCTTGTTTACAAATCGCTCCATGGCCTCACCCCTCCCTATCCCTGTAATCTTTTTCAGCCTCACAACCCCACAAGATGTCTGCACTCCTCAAATTCTGCCCTCTTGAACATCCCTCATTATAATTGTTCAACCATCGGTGGCCGTGCCTTCAGCTGCCTGGGCCCCAAGCTCTGGAACTCCCTCCCTAAACCTCTCCGCCTCTCTACCTCTCTTTCCTCCTTTAAGATGCTTCTTAAAACCGACCTCATTAAACAAGCTTTTGGTCATCTGCCTTAATTCCTTCTTTTGTGGCTCGGTGTCAAATTTATCTGTTTGTCTGTAACACCGCTGTGAAGCACCTTGGGACGTTTTACTACGTTAAAGGTGCTATATAAATACAAGTTGTTATTATTATTACCTCATCTTTATCAATTCTTATCCCGTCCAGTATCTCCTCTACCTCCTCCTTTACTATGTCTGTGGCAGCATTTTCTTCCTTGGCAAAGAACACATTTAGTCCCTCAGCCATACCCTCTGCCTCCATACGTAGGTCTCCTTTTTGGTCCCTAATCGGCCCACACCGCCTCCTACTACACGTTTACTATTTATACGCCTAAAGAGGACATTTGGATGACCTTTTATGTTAGCTGACAGTCTATTTTCTGCCTCTGGGTGAGACGTGAAGTATCTGACTCTGAACCGCGGCCGATACAGTGCGGCGTGTGATTGCAATTCTAATCATTCTGTTTCCAATAATTCCAGCATTGGTAAGCAGACCTTTCAATGGTCTGTTTTGTGGTCTTGTACAATCCATCGCTAGACGATTTGTTGAGTTTATGATAGCTATGCTCTGTATTGAATCCCTTTATCATTTTAAACACCTCAATCAGTTCATCCATCAACCTTCTATACTCAAGGGATAAAAGCCTAGTCTAAGCAACCTGTCCTCATAATCTAACCCTTTTAGCCCCGGTCTCATTCCAGTGAATCTGTGTGGCACCCACGATATCCTTCCTGAAGTACATTCCCCCAAACTCCAGGGGTCTGACCAAGATCCTGAACAACTGAAGCACCACTTGTTGTCCTGCTCCCTTTCTGATGACTTTGTACCTGTGCACCAGCTTTTAGTGATCTCTCTGCTCGCCCACAGTTCCGAGTATCTCACCATTTAAAAAATACTCTGATCTATCTTTCTCAGATGCAAAGTGGAAGACCTCACACTGCATTGAACTCCATCTGCCACAGGTTTGCCCACTCAGTCTGTCTCTGTCCCTTTGGAACTTACTGCTCTCATCTGTACAACTGACCGTGCCTCCTAACTCTGTCGCCTGCAACCTTCGATACACAGCTTTCTATTCCCTCATCCCCATTGCCCGTTACCACTCTCTTACTCTTAATATATTTATTAAAAACTTTTCCTGTTGGCTTTGATATCCTTTGCAAGTTTGCTACAAGACTCCTACTGGGCAGGCAATATATAACATAATGCACAGTATAAGGCTTAGGTTATGAAACACTGCACCTGTGACTCTGAGAACACTATGGGGATATACTAGCTGTTAGAAACTAACATGCTGTTTTTAAATGGTTATGTTCAAATTGCAGACGAAAAGTCTCCTCGGAACAGATAGATGCTTAGAAGTGCTAATATTTTGGTTTTCTATGGAGGGTATAGTATTATGTACTACATACAACCTCCCTGTTGCTAAACAATTATCTGTTGCTTTTAAGTTAAGACCTGAACCTTGATTATGTATTTTACATATAATGCTACGGTAGGATTTGAAGTTAGCTTAACAGAACTGCTTGTGACGATAACGGAAGGAAGTTTGGTGAGTCAGCGCAGGCAGAAAGCATAAAGGAGGTAATGACCGGGCCTCATAGTTCAAAGGGTAAAGGGCTACGCCTTATACGGATTGTACCCGAGAGAATAGGGACGAGAGAGAGATGAAATGAATTCCACAGGAAGACATCTTCAGGAAAGTATAAACAACAAGACATGTGGCCAAAATCACGAGACATCTTTAGGGCAGGCTTTGTTTTGAGGATCAAGACAACTCGAAGTCCCATTGGATATTGAGATTTTAGGGGAACTTCTATAGGTCAATAGGTCAATATCCCGGTTCAGGCCCACCCCTAAAAGTCGAATAAAAGTGACCTCCTGAAAGATTGTCCTCACAGGTGGAAGAGAGAGAGAGAGAGAGAGAGAGAGAGAAGGAAGGAAGGAAGGAAGGAGGCTCACAGATGGAAGAGGGCGAGGGAGAGAGAGAGAAAGAGGCTCTAGACGAAAGGAAGAGAATAGCTTACGTGTGCCAACCATCTGTCCGATTGGATCAGTATCAGCTTCTTGTCAGGGGCGTATGTTTTTGCTGCAAAATTAAGGTGTTATATTCTGTCTTAAACTCTGATTATATTGGTTTGCCGTTGAACCTGATTATTTAAATTGACCAGAAATTCCCGTAAAGAGGTTATTTCTAACAAATTGGCGAGCTGAGGCAGAAGTGCAGAAGAGTTATTGTGGTTGAAAAGAGTTGAGGATGGTTTTGGTTTATAAAGATACGAGGCGTTGTTATCGGGATGACAGCTGCGAATTTTAGAGACACAGTTGCGAACAGTCCCTCGGATAAGTTAGGGGCCGTGGGGGCCCAAGCGGTAATCGGGATAGTGCAGGGTGACGAGAAGAGTTACTCTGAGATTTGGGGTGCGATAGCGTCCCAGGTAGATATGAAGAAATGTAAAGTTAAGGAAGCCAGACATAGGCTGACTTACGCAGCCCATTTATGTACGATTCACTTGGGAGGCGAATTAGAGAATTGAAGAACTTGAAAGGAACTTGCAGGACTGGATTCTGGGGAGGTCCCAGCAGATTGGAAAACTGCAAATGTAACATCCCTATTTAAAAAAGGAGGCAGACAAAAAGCAGGAAACTTAGACCAGTTAGCCTAACATCTGTGGTTGGGAAAATGTTGGAGTCCATTATTAAAGAAGCAGTTGCAGGACATTTGGAAAAGCAAAATTCGGTCAGACAGAGTCAGCATGGATTTATGAAGGGGAAGTTATGTTTGACAAATTTGCTGGAACTTTTTGAGGATGTAACGAACAGGGTGGATAAAGGGGAACCAGTGGATGTGGTGTATTTGGACTTCCAGAAAGCATTTGACAAGGTGCCACATAAAAGGTTACTACACAAGATAAAAGTTCACGGGGTTGGGGGTAATATATTAGCATGGATAGAGGATTGGCTAACTAACAGAAAACAGAGAGTTGGGATAAATGGTTCATTCTCTAGTTGGCAACCAGTAACTAGTGGGGTGCCGCAGGGATCAGTGCTGGGACCCCAACTATTTACAATCTATATTAACGACTTGGAAGAAGGGAATGTGTGTAACGTAGCCAAGTTTGCTGACTTGATGGGAGGAAAAGCAATGTGTGAGGAGGACACAAAAAGTCTGCAAAAGGACATAGACAGGCTAAGTGAGTGGGCAAAAATTTGGCAGATGGAGTATAATGTTGGAAAGTGTGAGGTTATGCACTTTGGCAGAAAAAAATCAAAGAGCAAATGATTATTTAAGTGGAGAACGATTGCAAAGTGCTGTAGTACAGTGGGACCTGAGGGTACTTGTGCATAAAACACAAAAGGATAGTGTAATGTATGGAGAAAGAGTCAGACTGAACACTGTGAGCTCAAAGTAAAGTGTGACCTTAGTCTTTTATTGCAGGTCTCCAGAGTGCCTCTCCAACCTGTGAAGCCTCCTTAAATACCTGTGCTTCCAAGGGATTATAGAATCCCTTGAGACTCCAGGGGATGAGCCCTCTGGTGGCTGTACAAAGTAAATGCAAGTTTACATATATAACAACACTCTCCCCACCCCCTCCCCCCACCCCCCAAAGTCAATAGTGTAACTAATTACAATGTGAGTCGATCTGGGGCCCTTCTTGCCCTGGTTGATCGTCTCGGTGTGAAAGTTGTTGAATCATTTGTTGGGCCCTCGCTGGGCTGCTGTGCAGCTGGCCTTGCTGGGCTGCCTGGTGTGTTGGGTCCTGCTGGGCTGCTGTGGATGATGGGTTCTGCTTCGTGGTCAACCGTGGTGCCAGTTGCCACTGGTGTGTACGTTGGGGGATCAAAAAAGGTAGGGTCCAAGGTGGGTTGCTCAGGATAGTCCGTGAATCTGACTTTGATTTGGTCCAAGTGTTTCCGGTGAATGAGTCCATTTGAAAGTTTGACCCGAAACACCTTGCTCCCCTCTTTGGCCACGACAGTGCCGGGAAGCCACTGGGACCTTGCCCATAATTTAAAACAAATACAGGATCATTGATTTCAATCTCGCGTGACACATTTGCGCTATCATGGTATGCACTTTGTTGAAGCCGCCTGCTCTCTACCTGTTCATGTAGATCAGGGTGAACTAACGAGAGCCTTGTCTTAAGTGCTCTTTTCATGAGCAGTTCAGCAGGTGGGATCCCAGTGAGTAAGTGGGGTCTCATGCAGTAGCTAAGCAGGACTCGGGATAGGCGAGTCTGCAGTGAGCCTTCAGTTACCCTCTTCAAGCCTTGCTTGCTGGTTTGCACTGCTCTCTCTGCCTGACCATTGGACGTTGGTTTAAACGAGGCAGATGTGACATGTTTGATCCCGTTGCGGGTCATAGAAACATAGAAACATAGAAAATAGGTGCAGGAGTAGGCCATTCGGCCCTTCTATCCTGCACCGCCATTCAATGAGTTCATGGCTGAACATTCAACTTCAGTACCCTTTGAACTCAGCACTGGTGAAACATGGCCTGTTGTCGCTCACCAGGACATTGGGTAGGCCGTGTGTGACAAACATGGCCCGCAGGCTTTCAGTAGTGGCAGCGGACGTGCTAGCCGACATTATCTCATATTCAATCCACTTGGAGTATGCGTCTACAACCACAAGGAACATTTTACCCAAGAACGGGCCTGCATAGTCGACGTGTACCCTAGACCACGGTTTGGAGGGCCACGACCATAAACTTAGCGGCGCCTCCCTGGGTACATTGCTTAACTGCGAGCATGTATTACATCTGTGAACGCAGGATTCTAAGTCCGTATCAATACCGGGCCACCACACGTGGGATCTGGCTATCGCTTTCATCATTACGATGCCTGGGTGGGTACTGTGGAGGTCATTGATGAAGGTGTCTCTGCCCTTCTTGGGGACCACTACTCGATTGCCCCACAGAAGGCAGTCTGCCTGTTTCGACATTTCAGCTTTGCGCTGCTGGAACGGCTTTATCTTTTCCTGCATTTCCACTGGGACACTGGGCCAGCTCCCGTGAAGCACACAGCTTTTGACTAGAGATAATAAGGGGTCCTGGCTTATCCAGGTTTTGATCTGCCGGGCAGTGGCGGGTGATTGCTCACTCTCAAATGCTTCCATATCCATGGCTAAATCTGAAGGCTGTGCCATTTCCACCCCTGTGCTGGGCAACAGCAGCCTACTGAGAGTATTGGCGCAGTTTTCTGTGCCTGGCCTGTGGCGGATGGCATAGTTGTATGTGGACAACGTGAGCGCCCATCTCTGGATGCGGGCCGATGCGTTGGTATTTATCCCTTTACTCGTGGAAAACAGGGATATAAGTGGCTTATGGTCAGTTTCCAATTCGAATTTTAGCCCAAAAAGGTATAGATGCATTTTCTTTACCCCATAGACACACGCTAACACTTCTTTTTCAATCATCTCTCAGCCTTAGACAGACTCCTGGATGCATAAGCAACCGGTTGCAGTTTCCCGAAATCATTAGCTTGTTGCAATACACACCCGACGCCATATGACGACGCATCACATGCTAGTACCAAACGTTTACATGGATCGTACAACACAAGCAATTTGTTTAAGTATAATAATTTTCTCGCTTTTCAAAGGCATTTTCTTGGCTTTTGCCCTAAACCCATTCGTCCCCTTTTCGTAGTAAGACATGCAATAGTTCTAGCAGTGTGCTGAGACCCGGTAAGAAGTTATCAAGAGTCCCAGAAACGACCGCAGCTCTGTTACGTTCTGTGGCCTCGATGAGTTCTCGATTGTCTCCGTCTTCGCGTTAGTGGGCCTGATGCCGTCCGCTGCAATCCTCCTTCCCAGGAACTCCACTTCAGGCACCAGGAAAATGCACTTCGAGCATTTTAACCTGAGCCCCACGCGGTTGAGTCTGCTAAGAACCTCCTCCAGGTTCTGCAGATGCGCGACTGTGTTCCGACCTGTGACCAAGATGTCGTCCTGGAAGACTACAGTGTGCAGGACCGACTTCAGTAAACTTTCCATGTTTCGCTGGAATATCGCCGCCGTCGATCGAATTCCAAACGGGCATCTGTTATAAACAAAAAGACCTTTGAACGTGTTGATGCAGGTGAGGGCCTTCGATGATTCCTCCAGTTCCTGCATCATGTAGGCTGAAGTCAGATCCAGCTTCGTGAACGTCTTTCCTCCCACCAGCGTTGCAAAGAGGTCGTCGGCTTTTGGTAGTGAGTATTGGTCTTGCAGGGAGAAATGATTGACAGTTACTTTGTAATCGCCACAGATTCTGACGGTGCCGTCTCCCTTGAGGACTGGGACAATAAGACTGGCCCACTCGCTGAACTTGATCGGTGAAATGATGCCCTATCGTTGCAGCCGGTCTAGCTCGATCTCTACCCTTTCTCTCATCATGTACAGTACTGCTCTTGCCTTGTGATGGATGGGTCGCGCCCCCGGAGTTAGGTGGATCTGCACTTTTGCTCCTTGGAATTTCACGATGCCTGGTTCGAACAGCGAAGGGAACTTGTTTAAGACCTGGGCACATGAAGTGTCGTCAGCGGGCGATCGCGCTCGGACATCGTCCCAGTTCCAGCGTATCTTTCCCAGCCAGCTCCTGCCGAGCAGCGTGGGACCATCGCCCGGTACCACCCAGAGTGGTAGTTTGTGCACCGCTCCATAGTAGGAGACCTTTACGGTAGCACTGCCAATTACAGGAATCATTTCTTTTGTGTAAGTTCTTAGTCTCGTGCGAACTGGAGTTAAGACTGGCCTTGAAGCCTTGTTGCACCACAACCTTTCGGAAGTCTTTTTGCCCATGATGGACTGGCTCGCACCCGTGTCCAGCTCCAGGAGTCCATTTAGTTCAACATTCAGCATTATCGGGGGACAATTCGTGGTGAATGTGTGCACCCCATGTACCTCTGCCTCCTCTATATGAGGCTCTGGTTCATAGTGATCCTCTGTGGATCTGTCCTCCTCTACAACGTGGTGGTTTGCAGGTTTAACAGGTTTAGCAGCTTGCCTGCACACTCGTTGAAGGTGTCCTATTGTTCCACAGCCCTTGCAAACGTACCCTTTGAATCGGCATGAATGGAAACAATGATCACCCCCGCAGCGCTAGCAAGATGTTAATGGCCTCGCATTCATCACCCTTGATGGTGGACTCTGAGACATCTGCGGACGTGTAGCTGCAGGTATGTGTGACCTGCCCTGTATGTTACAATTCGAAAACAACATCATCTTGTTCACAGTACTTGTAGCAGCACTCGTGTGCTGAGAGATTTGCTTCGTATTGTCACTGGTGGCAATGAACACCTGGGCTATCGCTATGGCCTTACTCAAGGTTGGGGTCTCTATAGTCAAAAGTTTGCAAAGTATGGTTTCGTGGCCAGTGCCAAGTACGAAAAAGTCTCTGAGCATGTGCTCCAAATGTCCTTCAAATTCGCAATGTCCTGCAAGGCGTCTTAGCTCAGCGACATAACTCGCCACTTCCTGGTCTTCAGAACTTTTGTAGGTGTAGAACCAGTATCTCACCATCAAAACACTTTCCTTCGGGTTCAAATGCTCTCGGACCAGTGTGCACAAATCGTCGTACAATTTCTCCGTGGGTTTTGCTGGAGTGAGCAGATTCTTCATGCGGCCATACGTTGGTGCTCCACAGACGGTGAGGAGGATCGCTCTACGTTTGGCAGCGCTCTCTTCCCCATCTAGCTCGTTGGACACAAAGTATTGGTCGAGTCGCTCCACAAAAGTTTCCCAATCATCTCTTTCCAAAAATTTCTCCAGGATGGCCACTGTTCTCTGCATCTTTGGGTTCGCTATCTGTATCTCGTCGCCAGTTGTAGTGTATGGAAACACAGACATAGAAACATATAAATTAGGTGCAGGAGCAGGCCATTTGGCCCTTCAAGCCTGCACCGCCATTCAATAAGTTCATGACTGATCATTTAACCTCAGTACCCCTTTCCTGCTTTCTCTCCATACCCCTTGATCCCTTTAGCCGTAAGAGCCATATCTAACTCCCTTTTGAATATATCTAACGAGCTGGCCTCAACAACTCTCTGTGGCAGGGAATTCCACAGATTAGCAGCTCTCTGAGTGAAGAAGTTTCTCCTCATCTTGGTCCTAAATGGCTTACCCCTTATTCTTAGACTATGACTCCTGGTTCTGGAACTCCCCAGCAACGGGAACATTCTTCCTGCTTCTAACCTGTCCAGTCCCGTCAGTATTTTATATGTTTCTATGAGATCCCCTCTCATTCTTCTAAACTCCAGTGGGTACAGTTGATCCAGTCTCTCCTCATATGTCAGTCTTGCCATCCCAGGAATCAATCTGGTGAACCTTCGCTGTACTCCCTCAATTGCAAGAATGTCCTTCCTCAGATTAGCAGACCAAAACTGAACACAATATTCCAGGTGTGGCCTCACCAAGGCCCTGTACAACTGCAGTAAGACCTCTCTGCTCCTATACTCAAATCCTCTCGCTATGAAGGCCAACAAGCCATTTGCCTTCTTCACCGCCTGCTGTACCTGCATGGCAACCTTCAATGACTGATGTACCATGACACCCTGGTTTCGTTGCACCTCCCCTTTTCCTAATCTACCGCCATTCTGTCTTCCTGTTTTTGCCACCAAAGTGGATAACCTCACATTTATCCACATTATATTGCATCTGCCATGCATTTGCCCATTCACCTAACCTGTCCAAGTCACCCTGCAGCCTCTTAGCATCCTCCTCACAGCTCACACCGCCACCCAGCTTAGTGTCACCTGCAAACTTGGAGATATTGCATTCAATTCCTTCATCTAATCATTGATGTATATTGTAAAGAGCTGGGGTCCCAGCACTGAGCCCTGCGGCACTCCACTAGTCACTGCCTGCCATTCCGAAAAGGATTCGTTTATCCTATTCTCTGCTTCCTGTCTGCCAACCAGTTCTCTATCCACGTCAGTACATTGCCCCCAATACCATGTGCTTTAATTTTGCACACCAATCTCTTGTGTGGGACCTTGTCAAAAGCCTTTTCAAAGTCCAAATACACCACATCCACTTACATCCTCAAAGAATTCTCGAAAATTCGTCAAGCATGATTTCCCTTTCATAAATCCATGCTGACTTGGACCGATCCTGTCACTGCTTTCCAGATGCGCTGCTATTACATCTTTAAGAATTGATTCCACCACCAATGTCAGGCTAACCGGTCAAAAATTACCTGTTTTCTCTCTCCCTCCTTTTTTAAAAAGTGGTGTTACTTTGGAGAAAGAGTCAGACTGAACACTGTGAGCTCGAAGTAAAGTGTGACCTTAGTCTTTTATTGCAGGTTTCCAGAGTACTTCTCCAACCTGTGAAGCCTCCTTAAATACCTATGCTCCCAAGGGATTATGGGATCCCTTGGGACTCCAGGGGATGGGCCTTCTGGTGGCTGTACAGAGTAAATGCAATTTTACATATATAACAGATAGTATGCAGGTAAAGCAAGTGATCAGGAAGGCCAATGGAATCTTGGCCTTTATTGCAAAGAAGATGGAGTATAAAAGCAGAGAAGTTTTGCTACAGTTATACAGGGTATTGGTGAGGCCACACCTGGAATACTGCGTGCAGGTTTGGTTTCCATATTTATGAAAGGATATACTTGCTTTGGAGGCAGTTCAGAGAAGGTTCACTCGGTTGATTCCATAGATGAAGGGGTTGACTTATGAGGAAAGGTTGAGTAGGTTGGGCCTCTACTTATTGGAATTCAGAAGAATGAGAGGTGATTTTATCGAAACGTATAAGATTATGAAGGGGCTTGACAAGGTGGATGCAGAGAGGATGTTTCCACTGATAGGGGAGACTAGAACTCGAGGGCATGATCTTAGAATGAGAGGCCGTCCATTTAAAACTGAGATGAGGAGAAACTTCTTCTCTCAGAGGGTTGTAAATCTGTGGAATTCGCTGCCTCAGAGAGCTGTGGAAGCCGGGACATTGAATCAATTTAAGACAGAAATAGACAGTTTCTTAAACGATACGGGGATAAGGGGTTATGGGGAGCGGGCGGGGAAGTGGAGCTGAGTCCATGATCGGATCAGCCATGATCTTATTGAATGGCGGAGCAGGCTCGAGGGGCCGTATGGCCTACTCCTGCTCCTATTTCTTATGTTCTTATGACACGTTGCTCTCCTCCGTCAAGAGCAAGCCGTGCAGTTGAAGCACAACTTACTTCAAGACGTCACCATCAGGTCTATGGGGATAACAAGACTTTAGAAATTAGAAATGAATCCGTGAGCTCTCAACTTGAGCACGCCAGGGGAACCTTGAGAGAATGACTCGAGAAAACTCCCTCGACCATTCTCAATGCAAATTACAAATCAGCTGTTGCAGCCGCCAGTCGCCTTAAACCCAGGAATTCCATTATTGGATAATCTAACCAGAAAAACCCTGTGCAATAATAACTCCATCTGTCAAAAGAGTCGCTCCCTATCCAGGACAAACTGCCCCAAGCAGGTTAATACAGTCACTATTCCCACTCGATCTGATGCCCCTCCACTCTCAGATGATGAATTCAATAATGATACCTCCTCTGTGAGGAAATATCTACTACCAGTGGAAGATATCTACTTTAATCTACTTGGTGAATACAGAAGCAAAGTATTCATTTATTACCTCAGCCTCCGTGCGTAGCTCTCCTTTTTGCCCACCCCCTTACTCCCCGTTTACTATTTATCTGCCTATAGAAGACTTTTGCATTCCCTGTTATGTTGGCTGCCGGTTTATTCTCACACCCTCTCTTTGCCCCTCTGATTTTCTTTTCCACTTCTCTTCTGACCTTTCGATATTTAACCTGATTCTCAGGTGTATTCGTGACCTGACATCTGACAAACATAATCTTTTTCTGCTTCTTCGTACAGTGAGGTTCCTGAGGGCAGGCAGCAGAGCTCTCCTCCGAGTACAGCTCGGACCCAGTCCACTCCCCAAATCCCCACCTATCCGCTCCCTCACAGCTCCACCATGCTTCCATAGGCCGGCCCCAGCCCAGAGCCACAGACCTTGGCCCACAGCCTCCTGTCTTAGGCCCTCAGCCCCAGGCCCTCACCCTCCAGCCTCAGGCCCTCAGCCCCAGGCTCTTACCCTCCAGCCTCAGGCCCTCAGCCCCAGGCCCTCACCCTCCAGCCTCAGGCCCTAACCCTCCAGCCCCCAGGCCCTCATCCTCCAGCCTCAGGCCCCAAACCCTCACCCTCCAGCCCCCAGGCCCTCAGCCCCATGCCCCAGGCCCTCACTCTCCAGCCCCAGGCCCTCAGCCCCAGGCCCCAGGCCCTCATCCTCTGGCCTCAGGCCCCAGGCCCTCACCCTCCAGCCCCCAGGCCCCAGGCCCTCACCCTCCAGCCCCCAGGCCCTCAGCCCCAGACCCCAGGCCCTCACCCTCCAGCCTCAGGCTCCCAGCCTCAGGCACCAGGCCTTCAATCCCAAAGCTGCAGTTCATCTGTCTGCAGCTGAAAATAGCCATCCCACCCACATCCAACCGGCTTGCTGCAAACTCTCGGGCTTTAACTGCAGGCAGAGAGAAGGGAGAGGAGAGGCTCGCAGACAGTGGGAGACTAGTCACAGGTCGGACTACTGTGTCATTTTAGCCACATCACCTGATTTTAGTAGAACCCGCCTTGCACTCATCTAATACAGATACTTTTACTGACCAGATATCGCCCACCATTCAGGAACCACAATGGTCAAAATACACCCGTCTTGTTACCAACCAACTCACAGAAAGGTTGACGGCCTGTACAGTGTGAATGAGTGCGGAGTTCACATGTCCATTGATGGCGTCTTTTATTCATTTTTTATTTAATCAGACATACATTAGTCACATCTGGCCAGGAGTGGAAGGTATTGGCCAACTCACTGATATCTATCTGTACAGGAGCGCGATATTTGTGCATCTTGCTGTAAAGAAACCACGGTACTGTCATTCAGTACAGCCAGTTAGGGCCAGACTATCTTCCGGTATCAGTGTAGATGTGAAGTTGTCTTCTGCACAAGTTTAAAGTGGAGACTGAGTGAGCTCGAAGATGTCTCTCTGCCTTCAGCATTTACAGCTTCCGGGACATCGCTGTCCTCCCATTTCCACATGTTATTCATGTTTTAATTAAGTCAGAAGCTTCGCACGGGTGTTACAAAGAACTTTTTCCCAGGATACCATTACCTGGGACTGGGACTGGGACTGGGAGGATGCGGGAATCATCACATCGGGATCTTACATCATATCATCATACTCACACACGTGAGAGAGAGAGAGGGGGTAAGAGAGATGGAGAGAGACCGAGACAGAGAGACATGTATGTACTTTTGGGATCACTAGCCACTAGATAGCATCATTGTTGGGGCCATTGGGCTGCACGCACGTTCGCTCAGAGGGCCAGAATGCGGTGGAATTCGTTGCCGACCTGAGATGTCTAGCGGGACCATGTAAGTTCGAGGCTGTGTTGGCAGACATGCTGCGGGACATCTTTGTAATCGGCATCAACCACGAGGTGATCCTGCGTAAACTACTGGAGGTGGAGACGTTGGACTTGAACAGGGCCATCACGATCGCTCAGTCATGCATGACGATGAATTGAAGTCTAAAGCAGGTATCAGTGAAAAATCGAAACTCAGCAAGTACTGTAAATATGATTGATTCGGCGTTCGGCAGAGTGGCACGTGGCAGGGCCTACCCGACTGCGTACGTGAAATCTGTGGCTGCCCAAAGTCCGCCAGCGGGAATGTATCCGATTTCTCCGTGTTGGTGTTGTGGGCGAAATCACCAGCACCAGCAGTGCCCATTTAAGCAATATAGTTACAAAGGCTGTCTGAGTGTGGGGCATCTCCAGCGCAAGTGTCCGCAGATGGGCAAGCGTGCTGCAACACACCACGTGGAGGATGATGGTCAGACTAGCGCGGATCCGGATACGCAATTCGAGATACCGGAAGAGAAAGTGTATGGACTGCATTTGTTCCTAACTAAGAGCAAACCGATAATGATCAATGTGAAATTTAATGGGGTGCTGATATTGATGGAACTGGACACAGGGGCGAGTCAATCGATAATAAGCCAGAGGGCATTCGACAAGCTGTGGGATACTAAGGCTGTGAGGCCCAGGCTGAGTCCAGTCAATGCCAAGTAGCGTACGTACACCAAAGAACTCATAACAGTGATTGGCCGTGCCACAATTAAAGTGTTGTATGATGGTGCGGTTCACGAGTTACTGCTATGGATTGTCCCAGGCAATGGCCCAACGCTGTTCAGCAGGAACTGGCTTGAAAAAATCAGATGCGATTGGAACAACATCAAGGTCCGAGTGCCCAATACATGTGCCCAAGTACTGAGCAAGTTTCCCTCGCTGTTCGAACCAGGCATCAGCAACTTCACGGGAGCCAAGATGCAGATTCACGTGGACTCGGATTCAAGACCCGTCCATCATAAAGCTCGGGCAGTTCAGTATATGATGAGGGAGAAGGTCAAAATTGAACTGGACAGACTGGCGTAAAAATAAAACGGGGATGGTGGCTCAACCGTGGCTAACAAGGGAAGTTAAGGATAGTGTTAAATCCAAAGAAGAGGCATATAAATTGGCCAGAAAAAGCAGCAAACCTGAGGACTGGGAGAAATTTAGAATTTAGCAGAGGAAGACGAAGGGTTTAATTAGGAGGGGGAAAATAGAGTATGAGAGTAAGCTTACAGGGAACATAAAAACTGACTGCAAAAGCTTCTATAGCTATGTGAAGAGAAAAAGATTAGTGAAGACTAATGTAGGTCCCTTGCAGTCAGAACCAGGTGAATTCATAATGGGGAACAAGGAAATGGCAGACCAATTGAACAAATACCTTGGTTCTGTCTTCACTAAGGAAGACACAAATAACCTTCCGAAAATACTAGTGGACCGAGGGTCTAGCGAGAAGGAGGAACTGAGGGAAATCCTTATTAGTCAGGAAATTGTGTTAGGGAAATTGATGGGATTGAAGGTCGATAAATCCCCAGGGCCTGATAGTCTGCATCTCAGAATACTTAAGAAAGTGGTCCTAGAAATAGTGGCTGCATTGGTGATCATTTTCCAACATTCCATGGACTGTGGATCAGTTCCTATGGACTTGAGGGTAGCTAATGTAACCCTACTTTTTAAAAAAGGAGGGAGAGAGAAAACAGGGAATTATAGACCGGTTAGCCTGACATTGGTGGTGGGGAAAATGCTGGAATCAATTCTTAAAGATGTAATAGCAGCGCATCTGGAAAGCAGCGACAGGATCGGTCCAAGTCAGCATGAATTTATGAAAGACAAATCTTCTAGAATTTTTTGAGGATGTAACTAGTAGAGTGGATAAGGGAGAACCAGTGAATGTGGTGTATTTGGACTTTCAAAAGGCTTTTTACCAGGTCCCTCACACGAGATAGTGTGCAAAATTAAGGTACATGGTACTGGGGGTAATGTCTGACGTGGATAGAGAACTGGTTGGCAGACAGGAAGCAAAGAGTGAGAATAAATGGGTACTTTTCAGAATGGCAGGCAGTGGCTAGTGGTGTACCGCAAGGTTCAGTGCTGAGACCCCAGCTATTTACAATATATATTAATGATTTAGATGAAGGAATTGAATGTAATATCTCCAAGTTTGCAGATGACACTAAACTGGGTGGCAGTATGAGCTGTGAGGAGGATGCTAAGAGGCTGCAGGGTGACTTGGACAGGTTAGATGAGTGGGCAAATGCATGGCAGATGCAGTATAATGTGGATATGTGTGAGGTTATCCAGATTGGTGGCAAAAACAGGAAGGCAGATTATTATCTGAATGGTGATAGGAAAAGGGGAGATGCAAAGAGACCTGGGTGTCATGGTACATCAGTCATTGAAGGTTGGCATGCAGGTACAGCAGGCAGTTAAGAAAGCAACTGGCATGTTGGCCTTCATAGCAAGAGGATTTGAGTATAGGAGCAGGGAAATCTTACTGCAGTTGTACAGGGCCTTGGTGAGACCACACCTTGAGTAGTGTGTACAGTTTTGGTCTCCTAATGTGAGGAAGGACATTCCTGCAATTGAGGGAGTGCAGCGAAGGTTCACCAGACTGATTCCCGGGATGGCAGGACTGACATATGAAGAAAGACTTCGCTCGGCTGCAGCAATATTTCAGAGGAACAAGGAGAGTCTACTGAAGTCCGTTCCCAGAACCGTCATGTTCCAAGATGACATCCTGATCACAGATCATGACTCCAAGGAACATCCGAACAACCTGGAAGAGGTTCTACATTATCTGAACAAAGTGGGACTCAGATTGAAATGCTCGAAGTGTGTCTTCATGTTACCAGAGGTCGAATTCCTGGGGAGGAGAATTGCTGCTTACGGCATCAGGCCCACAGACGGGAAAACCAAGGACATCAAGAATGCACCCAAGCCGCAGAATGTGACGGAGCTGCCATCATTTCTGTGTCTACTCAACTACTTCGGTAACTTCCTACTTAAATTGAGCACCTTATTAGAACCACTGCACATGCTGCTAAGAAAAGGAGACAACTGGGTCTGGGGTGCGTCTCAAGACAGAGCTTTTGAGAAAGCCACTAATCTGCTTTGCTCTAACAATTAAGAGGGGGAAAATACAGTACAAGAGGAAGCTTGCAGGGAACATAAAAACTGACTGCAAAAGCTTCTATAAATATGTGAAGAGAAAAAGATTAGTGAACACAAACATAGGTCCCTTGCAGTCGGATTCAGGTGAATTTATAATGGGGAACAAAGAAATGGCAGACCAATTCAACAAATTCACGAAGGAAGACGCAAATAACCTTCTGAATGTACTAGGGGACAGTGGGTCGAGTGAGAAGGAGGACCTGAAGGATATCCGTATAAAGCGGGAAATTGTGATAGGGAAATTGATGGGATTGAAGGCCAATAAATCCCTGGGGCCGGATAGTCTGCATCCCAGAATACTTAAGGAAGTGGCCCTAGAAATAGTGGATGCATTGGTGATCATTTTCCAAACACGATGGCAGAATATTATCTGAACTCTGGACCAGATCCTATGGACTGGAGAGTAGCTAATGTAACACCACTTTTTAAAAAAGGAGGGAGAGAGAAAATGGGTAATTATAGACTGGTTAGCCTGACATCAGTATTGGGGAAAATGTTGGAATCAATCATTAAGGATGAAATAGCAGCGCATTTGGAAAGCAGTGACAGGATCGGTCCAAGTCAGCATGGATTTATGAAAGGGAAATCATGCTTGACGAATCTTCTGGAATTTTTTGAGGATGTAACTAGCAGAGTGGACAAGGGAGAACCAGTGGATGTGGTGTATTTGGACTTTCAAAAGGCTTTTGACAAGATCCCGCACAAGAGATTGGTGTGCAAAATCAAAGCACATGGTATTGGGGATAATGTACTGACGTGGATAGAGAACTGGTTGGCAGACAGGAAGCAGAGAGTCAGGATAAACGGGTCCTTTTCAGAATGGCAGGCAGTGACTAGTGGAGTGCCGCAGGGCTCAGTGCTGGGACCCCAGCTCTTTACAATATACATTAATGATTTAGATGAAGGAATTGAGTGTAATATCTCCAAGTTTGCAGATGACGCTAAGAGGCTGCAGGGTAACATGGACAGGTTAGGCGAGTGGGCAAATGCATGGCAGATGCAGTATAATGTGGATAAATGTGAGGTTATCCATTTTGGGGGCAAAAACACGAAGACAGAATATTATCTGAATGGTGGCAGATTAGGAAAAGGGGAGGTGAAACGAGACCTGGGTGTCATGGTTCATCAGTCATTGAAAGTTGAAATTCCTTCATCTAAATCGTTAATGTGCATTGTTTGAAGGTCTCGTGTCAGAGTCCTGAGTGCTTTCAATCTGCGCATCTGTGTTGGTTCTTCTGGGGGGACGCCCTGTGAGGCGGCATCTTTAGTTGCCTGGTCGGCTGGGGCATTTCCCTGTGCTTCTGTGGTATTTTCCTTGGTACGGGCCTTACACTCCAGGATGGACACTTCCTGAGGTAATTGTATGGCCTCTAGTAAGTCTCAGACTTCTTTTCCATTTCGGATAGGTGTACCAGCAGCAGTGAGCAATCCTCTTTTCCGCCATAACAGACCAAAGTCGTGAACGACTCCAAAAGCATAACGCGAATCTGTGTAGACATTAGCTGTCTGTCCTTCTGCTATTCGACATGCTTCTGACAGGGCCCGTAACTTGGCCTGTTGTGCTGACGTTCCTGAGGGTAAACATCCTTTTGCCACTACCTCATATAAGGTCGTAACTGCCCATCCTGCTTTTCTGGTAGCATCGTCAACAAAGGAGGAACCATCTGTAAACAGGATGAGGTCTGGGTTGTGCAGAGGCTCCTCTGCTGCTAAGGCTGCTTCTTCTGTTTCTTTTAAAATCTCCATGCAGTCATGCTCTTCACATTCTCCCCCCTCTTGCTCCCTCGATTCTCACATCGGGAGCATAGTTGCGGGATTAACCGGGCTGGCCCGGACGATATGGAGATTAGGAGCTTCCAAAACTGCTGTCCAGCGGGTCCATCTAGCAGCCGTCACCTGAGACATTCTATTCATAGACAGCAAAGCGTATACGGTGTGGGGACACTTGACAATCAGCTTTGGTCGAGGACTAGACCCGCAGTGATCATTACCGCTCGACATGTAGCTTCCATGGCCCTTAGGCAACTTCCCCATCCGAGGGCTACCGCATCCAGTTTTGCCGAATAATAGCCAATAGGTCTTTGCCGATCCCCATGTTCTTGTGTCAGTACAGCTGTCATATATCCTCCTTTCTCATGGACAAACAGGGTAAATGGCTTACCACTGTCGGGGATTCCCAGAGCTGGTGCCGAACACAAAGCCTTTTTCACACTCAGGAAGGCCTCTTGCTGTTCCTTAGTGAGGGTGATGGCTTCTTTAGAGACACGTTTCCCCTTTAAAATATCATTCAATGGCTGAGCAAGCTGTGTGAAGGAGTCAATCCAATTTCTGTTAAAGTTACACAATCCCAAAAAAGACCTTAGTTCCTGAATAGTGGTGGGTTTTTTAGCAGCCCGAATGGCTGCAGTTCTATCCTGGGTAAGTTCTCTCTTTCCTTGTGAAATCTTTTGTCCCAGGTATACAACCTCTTCTTGGGATATTTGTGCTTTGTCGATGCTGGCTTTATGTCCTTTCAGCCGAAGGTGGTCCAGCAAAGCTCGTAAATCTTGTTCATGCTGTTCTTCCGTGTTTGAAGCTAGCAGGATATCGTCTACATATTGGATGACTGTAGATGACAGGGGAGGTAATTCTCGCAAATGGCTTTGTAAAGCCATGTGGAATACTGTAGGGCTGTTGTGGAAACCCTGCGGTAAACGGGTCCAAGTATACTGTTGTCCTTGGACCGTGAAAGCAAACCACTATCGAACCTCCAGTGTCAGAGGCACCGACCAAAATCCGTTGGCCATATCTATAACCGAGAAATATTTATGTTTCGGTTTGAGGGCATTAAAAATGGTGGAGGGATCTGCGACCAAAGGAGCTTTTTGATCAATACACTGGTTAGCTTTCCTATAATCGACAGTCAAACGCCAAGTCTCATTAGATTTCTGTACCGGCCATATGGGGCTATTGGAGGAGCTATGCGTTTTAATAAGCACCCCTTTTTCTGCAATTGCTGAATAACCGGTAAGATTCCTGTGATGTCAGTTGGACTGATGGGATACTGTTTAGTGCATGGAGGCTTGGTCCCTGTAAATGACGCAGGCTCCATCTGGAGTAGGCCACAATCGTTCTTATCTTTAGCCCATATCGGGTGTTCCTTCTTTCTTCAAAGTTCTAATTGACCATGTCACCCGACCATCCTCGAAATGCAACGATGATTCTACTTGGATTAGGACATCCATTCCCAAAAGGGGTTGATCTACTGGGCCTATCCAGACCGGCGTGGTTAGTTCATGTGGACCCAGCCCTATATGTACCGGTGTTGTCCTTTTAATTTCCATTTTATGGCCCCCAACTCCATAGGCTGTAGAGTCCGAGCTGTACAGGCTATGGGATGGAAATCCCAGGATTCCGATAAACAGTCATTAGGAAAATTATCCGGAAAATGTCATTATTGTGGGAAAGAAGGTCACTGGGCCAAGACATGCAGGGCAAAACAGAAAGGTCGTGGCTGGGGACCTACCATTCAATGGCAAAAAGTCTCCATATTGTAAGGATAAGCATGTTAATTCCACCCCTGCGTCTAAAAGACAGTCCACATCCTTATCGCCCATCCTCACAGTTATATATAGCCCATCTCCCCTTTGTTGTATTAGTGCGAGGAGGGGGGCCAGGGTGGGCTCTAATAGTTTTTTTGCTATCCCAAGTAACTCCTTCTGTTGTTGTATTGTCAGTCGCTTAAATGCTTCTATGAGGTCGTTATCTTGTGACAAGCCTGGCTTGTTGGCTGAATTGTATCCCTGGCTGCGTCCTCTTCCCCAGCCACGACCTTGCTGTTTTGCCCTGCACGTCTTGGCCCAGTGACCTTCTTTCCCACAATAATGACATTTTCCGGGTAATTTTCCTAATGACTGTTTATCGGAATCCTGGGATTTCCATCCCACAGCCTGTACAGCTCGGACTTTAGCTCCCATATCCCGATCTAATTGGTTACATCGATCCACCAATGCTGCAAAGGTAGTTCCTCTACCTTCCCAGTCCGGTAACACTACCTTAAGCATTTTGGACAGTTCTGGCTTTAGACCTGCCACGAAAGCTGCTTTCAGGGGTCCAAACACTTGTTCATCCATTTCCTCATCTGTATGATTCATACCCGAATGTTCTAGCCACGTGCATCTAAGCCGTTCGTCATACTCCAGGACCTCCTCTGTTCCTTTCTGTTGGCAGGCTGCAATTTTTCCCCAGTCTGTCTTAGCTGGACCGAAGGCTTGCAGCCAGTGTTTAATCGCCTCCCATCCTGCGTCTAATTCTTGCTCATCCTGCCCCAAAGCTTCTTCTACCTTGTCGTGCAATTTTCTTCCTTGTGTTTTTGGCACCATTATGGTCAAAATTTGCACTCTGTCCCAGGGATGAAGCTGATATATATTTCTTAAGCGGTCCAATTGGTCCCACGTTTTTACTCCCCTTTTCTTTGGATTGGGCAATTCCTTGGACCATTTATCAATTTTCTCTGGGTCTGCCGGATCATGAACTAAGTATTCTGCATACACCCTTCTCTTTGTTTTTTTGGTTCCGCCCTCATCCGCAGTCTCTTCCAATTTGACTACAACTCATCTTTTTTTAAACGGGGCAAAGCGCATCCCTAATTCTTCATCCTCCGACCCTGTATCGTCAGAGGATTCAGAATTCGTATCTATTCCTCGGTCGTGTCTTCGGGTTTGCGCTTTTAATTTATCCAAACATGGGTACCCTGGGAATTGACCGATACATTTTCCTTTTTCTATTACTGTCTCTGGACCAAATGATTTTTTCCATTCTTTAATTTCACCTTTAAGATCTTTAACTTCCGCTTCCAGCTTTTCAAGTTCAAGTTTTTCCTGTCGCAGCTGTGCACAAACAACTTGCAATTGGTCCTTTGTACTGGTCAGTTCTCGATCATGTTGGGAACGCATTATAATTTCATTCCAGTTTCGGATCTTTCCCATAACGGCTAGGGACCATCTAGTCCGCTCTTTATTTTTCATATGGGTCGTTTTTCCCCAGATCCTTTTAATCTCGTCCAAGGACCATTGTCCTTTGGAGGTTCCGTACTTTTGTTCAATCGTAATACAGGTTTTAGATCAATTGAATTGTTTTTCTATGTATTCTTTCAACTGTTCGAGAATTAAATCTATCGAAACTTCAGGTGGTGCCTGCCCACCTTTAACAGTTGTAGCCAATTCTTTGCCCTTATCTCCTGCTGCCATAATACTGATTTCTTTACTGGGGTCTCGAGTCGTAGGCTTTCCAGCCGATCAATAGGTCGGTGATTAATTAACTAACACACCGCCGAAGTTTAGACGTCTATGGGACCTCGAGCCGACTACCAACCGGAGGGTTCGCAAACCGGAGGCTTTCGGAATCGCGTAGAAGGAGAGGCGAATTTAGACTTTTGACCGAGGACTTTTATAAAGAGGAGTCCTTACTTCAGTATGTAGGTCCGATGTCCAAAATTCAGTTTCTTTCCTCAGCGATCGTGTTCGTGACGCCAAAATTGTTGGATCTCTTAATTCCCAATGAAATACGAACTCTGATTGTAGTTTTAATGTAATTTTATTCTGGCAGACAGCAGTAACAAGCTCTTGGCTTTAAGCCAGGTCTTTGTCCTTCTGAGACCACATGGTCAAAATGGCTGTACTTATACCTGGATCAATTTACAGAAAAGAACTCACCTTCTTTGACCTTATTGGCTCAATTAATTGTCTTTTAACCTTTTAATTGGTTCGCTACCCAAAGTCCTGAAATGTCAAGTTGATTGATGACTTAATGCAACATTCCGAACTGCACGTAGACCTCTCTCTGACTTGGTGTCTGTGAATTCTCACAGTCTGTCTAAATGCAGCCTGTTTGAATTCTCTATCACCAGGTCTCATGTATGATGGCTGGGAATTGACTCTGAGCTGGAATCATGTGTGCATCAGTGCAACACTTGCATGCAGCTCAGCAAAGCACCAGCGGAATCACTGCTGAGTCTGTGATCGTGGCCGTCCAAACCATGGTCCAGGATCTTCATCGACTTTGCAGGTCCCTTCCTGGGGAAGGTGCTTTTAGTTGTGGTGGATGCATATTCAAAGTGGGTAGGGTGTTCAATCATGTCATCCAGCACATCCACAGCTACCATTGAGAATCTCAGTGTCATGTTCGCGACACATGGTCTGCCTGACATCGTTGTTGGCGACAACAGATCGTACTTCACCAGTCAGGAGTTTCATGAGTTCATGAAACTCAATGGTATCAAACATGTAAGGTCAGCACCGTTCAAACCTGCATCCAATGGGCAAGTAGAACGTGCTGTCCAAATCATAAAGCAGAGTATGAAGCGAGTAACCCAAGGGTCACTGCAGCCCCGCCTGTCATGCATACTGCTTAGTTACAGGACAAGACCACACACGCTTCCCAGGGTCACGCCTGCTGAACTAATGATGAAGAGAGGTCTTACGACCAAACTATCTCTTGTACACCCTGACTTCAATAATCATGTTGAATATAGAAGACAAAGTCAGCAAGGACATCACGATCGCGCAGCTGTGTCACGCGATATTTCTGTAAATGATCCTGTGTATGTTCTGAATTATGGTCAGGGTCCCAAGTGGATCGCTGGTACTGTCATGGCCAAGGAGGGCAACAGGGTATTTATTGTCAAGCTCGAAAATGGGCAAACATGCAGGAAACATATGGATCAGACAAAGCTGTGGCACACAGACGCACCGGAACAGTTGGAGGAAGAGACAATCGACGACCAACCAACCTACCCCCAGTCATCAGAGGACTTAGTGGTCATCAGTGAATTGGGACTTTCAGTCACTGACATGTTCAATGAAATCCCTGACATGGCCATTGCTACTTCCACCAGGTCAGCCACCTAGCCACCAGTCACAACAGACTCTAAACACTCACCCAAGGCTGGAGTTGAACTGAGACGGTCAACCCGGGAGCATAAAACACCGGACCGTCTCAATTTGTAAAAGACTATGTTAATATCTCACAGGGGGATATTGTCACGTATGTACTTTTGGTATCACTAGCCACTAGATGGCGTCACTGTTGGAGGCTATTTGGCTGCACGCACATGGGCCTTAATAAAGCAGAGCCAAGGTTTTACCTCTTGGAGTTAAACAGCACTCAGACTAACAGTTATTGCTTTCACAACATGGAGGGAAGTTTGCAGACAACACTAAAATTGGCTGTGTGGTTGATAATGAAGAGGAAAGTCATGGGCTGCAGGAGGATATCAATCTACTGGTCAGGTGGGCAGAGCAGTGGTAAATGGAATTTAATTCAGAGAAGTGTGAGGTGATGCACTTTGGGAGGGCTAATAAGGAAAGAGTATACACATTAAGCGGTAGGCCACTTAATAGAGTAGATGAACAAAGGGACTTTGGAGTGCTTGTCCACAGATCCCTGAAAGTAGCAGGTCAGGTGGATAAGGTGGTTAAGAAGGCATATGGAATGCTTGCCTTTATTGGCCGAGGCATAGAATATAAGAGCAGGGAGGTTATGCTTAAATTGTATAATACTTTGTTAAGGCTACAGCTGGAGTACTGCATGCAGTTCTGGTCGCCGAATTATAGAATGGCCGTGATTGCACTAGGGAGGGTGCAGAGGAGATTTACTAGGATGCTGCCTGGAATGGAGAATCTTAGTTATGAGGACAGATTGGATAGGTTGGGTTTGTTCTCATTGGAACAGAGGAGGTTGAGAGGAGACCTCATTGAGGTGTACAAAATATCGAGGGGCCTCGACATAGTGGATAGTAAGGGTCTATTTCCATTGGTGGAGGGGTCTATAACGAGGGGCCATAGTTTTAAGGTGGTTGGTGGAAGGTTTAGAGGGGATTTGAGAGGGACTTTACGCAGAGGGTTGTGGGATCTGGAACTCGTTGCCTGGAAGAGTGGTGGATGCAGAAACCCTCACCACTTATTAAGAGATGGTTGGATGGGCACTTAAAGTGCCGTAACCTGCAGGGTTACAGACCTAGAGCTGGTAATTGGGATTAGACTGGATGACCTTTTGTTGGACGGAGCAGATATAATGGTAAGTACTGCAGGGAATAGAATACGGCCAGGGTGATCTCCTGGACTAGTTTCGATCGCCTGGATGGGTCGGAGAGGAATTTTCCCAGATTTTTTCTCCCTAAATTGGCCTGGGTTTTTATCTGGTTTTTGCCTCTCCCAGGAGATCACATGGCTCCGGTTGGGGTGGAGTGTAGAGTGTTTCAGTATAAGGGGTGTCGCAGTTGTGGTGAGGCAGACTGGTTGGGCTGGGTGCTCTTTGCCTTTCCGTCATTGTTCATAGGTTTATATGTAACCTTCAGGGCTGCTGACCAAGGGCCGTGCGGCTCTTTGTTGGCCGGCGCGGACACGATGGGACGGAATGGCCTCCTTCTGCACTGTAACTTTCCATGTTTCTATGCATTTATTTTAAGAGTGGAAGCAAGTCTTCCTCGATTCCAAGGGACTGTATATGATGATAGAAAACATAGAAAACATTTAAAATAGGTGCAGGAGTAGGCCTTTCGGCCCTTCGAGCCTGCACCACCATTCAATATGATCATGGCTGATCATGCAACTTCAGTACCCCATTCCTGCTTTCTCTCCATACCCCTTGATCCCTTTAGCCATAAGGGCCACATCTAACTCCCTTTTGAATATATCCAATGAACTGGCATCAACAGCTTTCTGCGGTGGAGAATTCCACAGGTTCACAATTCTCTGAGTGAAGAAGTCTTACCCCTTACCCTTAGACTGTGACCCCTGGCTCTGGACTTCCTCCTGCATCTAACCTGTCCAGTCCCATCAGAATTTTATATGTTTCTATGAGATCCCCTCTCATTCTTCTAAATTCCAGTGAATATAAATCTAGTTGATCCAATCTTTCTTCATATGTCAGTCCAGCCATCCCGGGAATCAGTCTGGAGGACTCAGAGAGTGGTTAACCTGTGGAATTCTCTACCACAGAAAGTTGTTGAGGCCAGTTCGTTAGATATATTCAAGAGGGAGTTGGAAATGGCGCTTATGCCTAAAGGGATATGGAGAGAAAGCAGGAAAGGGGTACGAGGTGAATGATCTTATTGAATGGTGGTGCAGGCTCGAAGGGCCGAATGGCCTACTCCAGCACCTATTTTCTATGTTTCAATATCAGCCTACAGCAGGACCTGGACAACACTCAGACCTGGGCTAACAATGCAAGTGCCAGGTGATGATCACCTCCAACAAGAGAAGCCCAGCCACCACCCCTGACCTTCCTGGTACTACACAGTACTGGTGTCAGCTGTGGCCCAGTGGGCAGCACTCCTGCCTGCAAATCAGAAGGTTGTGAGTTCAAGTCCCAATCCAGGGACATGAGCAGAAAATCTAGGTTAACACTCCAGTGCAGTGCTGAGGGAATGCGGTATTGTTAAAAGTGCTGTCTTTCTGATTAGATGTTAAACCGAGGCCTTGTCCACCCTCAGGTGGATGTAAAAGATCCCATTGCACTATTTGAAGATGAGCAAGGGAGTTCTCCTTGGTGTTCTGGCCAATATTTATATCTCAGCCAACATCCCTAAAACAGAATATCTGGTTATCACATTGCGGTTTGTGGGATTTTGCTGTCACATTTTCTACATTACACATTTCGAAAGTATTTTATTGGCTATAAAGCACTTTGGGATGTCCCGAGGTTATAAATGAAAATACTTATTTTTATTTTATCAGCACCAAGTCATTCACCACTGACCAGAATCAGATAGGGACAGATGGACAATACCGATATAAACATTGAAGTCCCCAGCCCAGAGTACATTTGGTGCCCTTGTTGCCATCAGTGCTCCTTCCAAGTGGTGTTCAACATGGTTCAGGGCAGTCGGTGGTAATCAGCAGGAGGTCTCCTTGCCCATGTTTGACCTGAAGCCATGAGACTTGAGTCAATGTTGAGGACTCCCAGGGCCACTCCCTCCCGACTGTATACCAGTGTGCTGCCACCTCGGGGACAGGACATACCCAGGGCTGGTAATGCAGGAGTCTGGGACATTAACGCAAGGCATGAAGAATCATACCCGAGTACGACACTGTCAGTCTCTGGGACAGCTCTCCCAACTTTGGCACAAGTCCGCAGATGTTAGTGAGGAGGACTTTGCCGGGTCGACTGGGTGTGCCGTGCCGTGTCCGAAGCCGGGTGGTCTGGCCAGTTTGATTCTTATTGTTTTCTGTAGCCGTTTATTACAACCGAGTGTCTCGCAATTTCAGAGGACAGTTAAGAGTCAACCACATCGCTGTCGGTCTGGAGTCACATATCGGTCAGACCGGGTAAGGACGGCAGATTTCCTTCCCTAAAGGACATTGGTGAACCAGATGGGTTTTTACAACAGTCTGGTAGCTTCAGTCACCATTACTGATAGGAACTTTTTTGTTCCAGATTTATTTAATGAACTGAATTTAAATTGTGGTGGGATTTGAACTCGTGTCCCCAGATGGTTAGCCTGGATTACGTGTCGTGTCACGTATCCACTGTGCCACTGTTCCCCAACAGCATTTAAAGTGAAACAAGCATTTGAGCAGTGAATAAATACCGACTTGTGTTCATATTATCCAGAAAGATGGCGTCCACTCCTGATAACCATTACCCAGTCAGCAGATTCAGTAAATAACGATAGATTTATAGTACAGGCACCAACATTGAAGAACCACTTTCATTTACTTTCCACTTTCCACGATCTTTGGATGTCTCAAGACGCTTCACAGCTAATGAAGTATTTTTTGAAGTGTAGTGACTGTTGTAATGTAGGAAACACGGTAATCTGCACACAGCAAGCTCCCACAAATAGCAATGTGATAATGAGCAGATAATTTGAGTGGTGTTGGTTGTGGGATAAATATTAGCCCCAGGACATCAGGGAGAACTCCCTTGCTCTTCTGCAAAATAGTGGCATGGAATCATTAACATCCACCTGAGAGAGCAGGCGGCCTCCATTTAACATCTCATTAGAAAAATGACAGGTAAGGTGCAGGCCACCCTCAGTAGTGAACTGCAGTGTCAGTCTGGACTATGTTCAAATGTTTGGAATGGGGCTTGAACCCAGAACCTTGTGACCCAGAGACAAGCGTGCTGCCCTCTGACCCACAGCCGACATCCAACCAAAAGCACTCGTGTAATACCACTTTACCATAATATATATATTATATTATGATAGGGATTGTTTTCCTTAGAGCAAAGACGTAATGGCAGATTTAATAGAGGTGTTGAAAATCATGAAGGGTTTTGATAGAATAAATAAGGAGAAACGGTTTCCAGTGGCAGGAGGGTCAGTAACCAGGGGACAGAGTGAAGGTCACTGGCAAAAGAGCGGTCTGAGGGAACATTTCTTTTTACACAGCGAGTTATGATGATGGGGAACGCACGGCCAGAAAGGGAAGCAGATTCAATAGTAACTTTCAAAAGGGAATTGGATATTTAACGAAGGTTCAAATGGCTTCCTCCTGTGCTGTAAGAATTACACAAGACACATTCATTTTCTGAATGATATTATTTGCAAAAACATAATGCTGATTACAACATCCAATGGGGATACACAGCACGTGGAACAAGACTGCTCACTGTGGGCTCAGAAAATCAAAGGTAACCTCCAGAAGACTTCAGGCGCTCCACGTTTCTGGATCTATGAATGATTGACCTGTCTGTGATTAGTGACTGTCTATACAGCTTTCTATTGGGGCCAAGACCCTTGTCTGGACCAGGAACTCCAGTCACTTCCAGCGGCCCACTCCTGCAGGAATGCTCACTGAATAATTCACATTATTTTAGTAGTCGGGTCTGGGGCTACATGGGACATCTCCCGGAGATTGGCCATGATTGGCTGTCTATTTCAGAAACATAATAGGATATAGCAGGCACAGAGGTCACAGTTCAGACCAGTTTAAGAGCTGGCAAAGACTCCCATCTGCGGGAGAATCCGTTGAGATTTTATACATTCATTCAAATTCCCAGTGACACCAGGGGCAGTGTCGGGGGGGGGGGGGGGGGGAGGGGGCAGCATCGGGGGGGAGGGGGCGGTATCGGGGGGGGAGGGGCGGTATCGGGGGGGGGGGAGGGACGGTATCAGGGGGGGAGGGACGGTATCGGGGGGGGGACCGGCGGTATCGGGGGGGGAGGGGCGGTATCGGGGGGGGGGGGAGGGACGGTATCAGGGGGGGAGGGACGGTATCGGGGGGGACCGGCGGTATCGGGGGGGGGAGGGGGCGGTATCAGGGGGGGAGGGGGCGGTATCGGGGGGGGACCGGCGGTATCGGGGGGGGAGGGGCGGTATCGGGGGGGGAGGGGCGGTATCGGGGGGGGAGGGGCGGTATCGGGGGGGGAGGGGCGGTATCGGGGGGGGAGGGGCGGTATCGGGGGGGGGGAGGGGGCGGTATCAGGGGGGGAGGGACGGTATCGGGGGGGAGAGGCGGTATCGTGGGGGGGACCGGCGGTATCGGGGGGGGGAGGGGGCGGTATCGGGGGGGAGGGGCGGTATCGGGGGGGGGAGGGGGCGGTATCGGGGGGGAGGGGCGGTATCGGGGGGGGGAGGGGGCGGTATCGGGGGGGACCGGCGGTATCGGGGGGGGGAGGGGGCGGTATCGGGGGGGAGGGGCGGTATCGGGGGGGGGGGAGGGGGCGGTATCGGGGGGGGGGGGGAGGGACGGTATCGGGGGGGGGAGGGACGGTATCGGGGGGGAGGGGCGGTATCGGGGGGGGGAGGGGGCGGTATCGGGGGGGAGGGGCGGTATCGGGGGGGGGGGAGGGACGGTATCGGGGGGGGGGAGGGACGGTATCGGGGGGGGGGAGGGACGGTATCGGGGGGGGGGGAGGGACGGTATCGGGGGGGGGGAGGGACGGTATCGGGGGGGGGGAGGGACGGTATCGGGGGGGGGGGAGGGACGGTATCGGGGGGGGGGAGGGACGGTATCGGGGGGGGGGAGGGACGGTATCGGGGGGGGGGGAGGGACGGTATCGGGGGGGGGAGGGACGGTATCGGGGGGGAGGGGCGGTATCGGGGGGGGGAGGGGGCGGTATCGGGGGGGAGGGGCGGTATCGGGGGGGGGGGAGGGACGGTATCAGGGGGAAGAGGCGTTATCGTGGGGGGGGGGCGGTATCGTGGGGGGGGAGGGGCAGTATCGGGGGGAGGGGCAGTATCGGGGGAGGGGCAGTATCCGGGGAGGGGCAGTACCGGGAGGGAGTGGCAGTATCGGGGGGGAGGGGCAGTATCGGGGGGGAGGAGCAGTATCGGGGGGAGTGGCAGTATCGGGGGGAGGGGCAGTATCGGGGGGAGGGGCAGTATCGGGGGGAGGGGCAGTATCGGGGGAGGGGCAGTATCGGGGAGGGGCAGTATCGGGGGAGGGGCAGTATCGGGGGAGGGGTAGTATCGGGGGAGGGGTAGTATCGGGGAGGGGTAGTATCGGGGAGGGGCAGTACCGGGAGGGAGTGGCAGTATCGGGGGGAGGGGCAGTATCGGGGGGAGGGGCAGTATCGGGGGGAGGGGCAGTATCGGGGGGAGTGGCAGTATCGGGGGAGGGGCAGTATCGGGGGAGGGGCAGTATCGGGGAGGGGCAGTATCGGGGGAGGGGCAGTATCGGGGGAGGGGTAGTATCGGGGGAGGGGTAGTATCGGGGAGGGGTAGTATCGGGGGAGTGGCAGTATCGGGGGAGGGGCAGTATCGGGGGAGGGGCAGTATCGGGGAGGGGCAGTATCGGGGGAGGGGCAGTATCGGGGGAGGGGCAGTATCGGGGGAGGGGCAGTATCGGGGAGGGGCAGTATCGGGGGAGGGGCAGTATCGGGGGAGGGGTAGTATCGGGGGGAGGGGCAGTACCGGGAGGGCGTGGCAGTATCGGGGGGAGGGGCAGTATCGGGGGGAGGGGCAGTATCGGGGGGAGTGGCAGTATCGGGGGGAGGGGCAGTATCGGGGGGAGGGGCAGTATCGGGGGAGGGGCAGTATCGGGGGAGGGGTAGTATCGGGGGAGGGGTAGTATCGGGGGAGGGGCAGTATCGGGGGAGGGGTAGTATCGGGGGAGGGGTAGTATCGGGGGAGGGGCAGTATCCGGGGAGGGGCAGTACCGGGAGGGAGTGGCAGTATCGGGGGGAGGGGCAGTATCGGGGGAGGGGCAGTATCCGGGGAGGGGCAGTACCGGGAGGGAGTGGCAGTATCGGGGGGAGGGGCAGTATCGGGGGGAGGGGCAGTATCGGGGGGAGTGGCAGTATCGGGGGGAGGGGCAGTATCGGGGGGAGGGGCAGTATCGGGGGAGGGGCAGTATCGGGGGAGGGGTAGTATCGGGGGAGGGGCAGTATCGGGGAGGGGCAGTATCGGGGGAGGGGTAGTATCGGGGGAGGGGCAGTATCGGGGGGAGGGGCTACCCTTTTGACTGCTATGTTTAACTGAGAGTGAGGCTACATGTGGGACTTTGAAACGATCTGTGCAGTTTCTCTATCTCCTCGGGGACAGTGCAGCTTCCCTTATCAAACAAACTCTGAGCTAGGGAGGAAACAAGTTATCGAAGAACTGCAACAGGACAGCAAAGTATTAATCTGACAAAATCATTGCATGCAGAGCAATCTCCGGCACTGCAGTCAATGCCCTGCTCAGGGTGTGTTGACACATGCAGTATTCTCGCTCTATTATTCCCGCTCCCCCCGGTGAGCAGGGATGGGAGAGCAGCGTCCATCGAGTAACAAACACGTGTTGTATGGGTCCCAGTGTGACTGTGTCTGGCCCATTACTTCCCCCTCAGTCTGTAAATTCATGATAAACTCTCTCCTCCTATTCCTGGTCACTCACAGGGTGGGGCAGTGTGTGCCCTTGTATTACTGGATGGTGAAACGAATGGCCATCAGCCAGCCAGCCTCAATCACAGCAAATCAGACTGCGGCACTGCGAGAGGCCGAGATAATTCACTCTTTGTATCCTGATTTCCAGGGGCACCATGACAACTGAAGTCAAACAGCCAGGTTACCGCTGATGAACAGAAAGACACTGTAAGGAACGATGGGAAGAGGAAGTGTCTCCGAATGCTTTGGCCGTTCCTCGGTTGGGAACCTCTCCTGCTCCAAGCGCGGCTGACCTGGAGACAATGTCTGGTCGAAGCAGCGAGTTTGGATCAGTTTTAAGGCAATGGCCCTTTCTATTGTGGATGAGATGCTGGTATTTCAGTCTTGCATCGTATGTCAGGGTTAACACTGGGTCCAAGCATTGTCCAATCACTTCCACTCCAGTCAGTGCGAGCTGAGGATTCCATACTGATTCCAGATCCAAATCACACAAAGTCTGGAGTAATCAGGGAACTCGATAGCAAACCCTAGAAGACAAAAACACACAGTAAGCTGAGCCAGCGCCAGGATCTGCACACCAACACTTACTTCTTCACCTCTTTGTTGACCATTTTTGCACAGGAAGGATTTACACAGAATGCACAGCACACAAACAAACCATTCAGCCCAACACGTCTGTGCCAAACAAGCCTCCTCCCTCCCACCCACCCTATCAGCAGAATATTCCCTTCTCCCTCGTGTTAACCAACTTCCCTTTCAATGCGTCTATGCTATTCACATCAACATTCAGCTGTACATTCTCACCACTCTCCGGGTGAAGAAATTTCTCCTGAATTCCCCATTGGATTTATTAGTGACTGTCTTATATTTATGACCCCTAGTTCTGGTCTCTGTCTACCCAAACATCTTCATAATGTTAAAGACCTCGGTTAGGTCTTTCTGCAGCCTTTTCTTTTCCAGAGAAACGAGCCCCACCGGTTCAGTCTTTGCTGATAATTATAACCGCTCACTTCTGGTATCATCCTTGTAAATCTTTCTTGTACCTTCTCCTGTGCCTCTATGTCCTTTTGTTATATGGAGACCAGTACTGTTCACAGCACGCCCAGTGTTGCCTAACCAAGGCTCCATACACTGTTAACCTTTTGAATGCTATAAATGAATTTGTTTGTTTTATTTATGGCCTTGTTAATCTACGTTGCTACTTTTAATGATTTATGAATCTGTACCCCCACATCTCTCCCTATTTACACTCTCTTTTCCCAAGGAGTGTGCGGTATGCTTAATTCTCCGACCAAAATGCACCAGCTCACACTTATCTATATTGAAATTCTTTGCTATTTATAGGCCCATTCTGCAAGTTTATTAACATTGTCTTGTCCTTGTCACAGTCTTTCTCTGTATTTGATGTCGTCTGCAAATTTTGATATTGTACTTGCCATTACAAATCATGTCTGCACATGGTGACCAGTGGCCCCAGTACCGATCCTGGGGACCACGTCGTATCTTCCACCAGTTAGTGGTGTGTTCACAGAGGTTTAACATTTTCTTCAATTCACGGGTTTAGGGGTTAATGAGCCACATGGGGTTTGGGGAATGTGCTGCAAACTCCTCCATCATTGTCCTCTGTCAGGACAGCTCAATTTATGCCATTCGACAGGCACAAAAAATAATTACAACGACTAATGAAATGTCCATTATCTCTGGAGGGCTGGAAGTTATGTTGTTATATAAAGCTCTGCTCTGACACCATCTCCGATCCCCAGACACTGCGTCCAGTCTCTCTCCTCTCCAGCTCTCTCTCTCTCTCGCTCTCCTCTCCAGCCCTCGCTCACTCTCTACACTCTCCAGCCCTCGCTCGCTCTCTCTCTCTCTCTCCTCTCCAGCCCTCGCTCGCTCTCTCTCTCTCTCTCCTCTCCAGCCCTCGCTCGCTCTCTCCCAGCTCCAGCCCTCGCTCATTCTCTCGCCCTCACCTTTCCAGCCCTCGCTCGCTCTTTCTCTCTCCTCGCCAGCCCTCGCTCTCTCTCTCTCTCTATCTCTCTCCTCTCTAGCCCTCGCTTGCTCTCTCTCTCTCCTCTCCAGCCTTCGCTCTCTCTCTCTCTCCAGCCCTCGCTTGCTCTCTCTCTACTCTCCAGCCTTCTCTCTCTCTCTCTCCTCTCCAGCCCTTGCTCTCTATCTCTCTCTCTCCAGCCCTCGCTCTCTCTCTCTCTCTCTCTCCCGTCCAGCCCTCGCTCCCTCGCTTTCTCTCCTCTCCAGCCCTCGCTCGCTCTCTCTCTCCCCTCCAGCCCTCTCTCTCTCTCTCTCCTCTCCAGGTCTCTCTCTCCCTCGCTCTCTCTCGCTCCTCTGCAGCTCTCGCTCGCTCTCTCTCTCCTCTCCAGCCCTCGCTCTATTTCTCTCCTCTCCAGCCCTCTCTCTCTCCAGCCCTCTCTCGCTCTCTCTCTCTCACTCCATCCCTCACTCGCTCTCTCTCTCCCCTCCAGCCCTCACTCGCTCTCTCCCCTCTCCAGCCCTCGCTCTCTCTCTCCTCTCCTCTCCAGCACTCGCTCTCTCTCTCTCTCTCCCGTCCAGACATTGCTCCCTCGCTTTCTCTCCTCTCCAGCCCTCACTCGCTCTCTATCTCCCCTCCAGCCCTCTCTCTCTCTCCTCTCCAGCTCTCTCTCTCTCCTCTCCAGCTCGCTCTCTCTCTCTCTCTCTCCTCTCCAGCCCTCGCTCTCTCTCTCCTCTCCTCTCCAGCCCTCGCTCCTCGCCAGCCCTCGCTCTATGTCTCTCCTCTCCAGATCTCGCTCGCTCTCTCTCTCCCCACTCCAGCCCTCGCTCTCTCTCTCTCCTCGTGAGCCCTCGCTCGCTCTCTCCCCTCTCCAGCCCTCGCTCGCTCTCTCTCTCTCCTCTCCAGCCCTCGCTCACTCTCTCTCTCTCTCCTCTCCAGCCTTCGCTCGCCCTCTCTCCCTCTCCTCTCCAGCCCTCGCTCGCTCTCTCTCTCTCTCCAGCCCTCGCTCGCTCTCTCTCTCTCCTCTCCAGCCTTCGCTCGCTCTCTCTCTCTCTCTCTCTCTCATCTCCAGCCCTCGCTCGCTCTCTCACTCTCTCCTCTCCAGCCCTCGCTCTCTCTCTCGCTCTCTCCTCTCCAGCCCTCGTTCACTCTCTCTCTCTCTCTCCTCTCCAGCCCTCGCTTTCTCTCTCTCTCCTCTCCAGCCCTCGCTCTCTCTCTCTCCTCTCCAGCCCTCGCTCTCTCTCTCTCTGCTCTCCAGCCCTTGCGCTCTCTCTCTCCTCTCCAGCCCTTGCACTCTCTCTCTCCTCTCCAGCCCTCGCTCTCTCTCTCTCCTCTCCAGCCCTCGCTCTCTCTCTCCTCTCCAGCCCTCGCTCTCTATCTCTCCTCTCCAGCCCTCGCTCTCTCTCTCTCTCTCTCCATTCCAGCCCTCGCTCTCTCTCTCTCCTCTCCAGCCCTCGCTCTCTCTCTCTCCTCTCCAGCCCTCGCTCTCTCTCTCTCCTCTCCAGCCCTCTCTCTCTCTCTCTCTCTCCAGCCCTCGCTCTCTCTCTCTCTCTCTCTCCAGCCCTCGCTCTCTCTCTCTCTCTCTCTCCAGCCCTCGCTCTCTCTCTCTCTCTCCTCTCCAGCCCTCGCTCTCTCTCTCTCTCCTCTCCAGCCCTTGCTCTCTCTCTCCTCTCCAGCCCTCGCTCCCTCTCTCTCTCCTTTCCAGCCCTCGCGCTCGCTCTCTCTATCCAGCTCTCTCTCTCTCTCCTCTCCAGCCCTCGCTCTCTCTCTCTCTCTCTCTTCTGCCCTCGCTCTCTCTCTCCTCTCCAGCCCTCGCTCTCTCTCTCTCCTCTCCAGCCATCGCTCTCTCTCCTCTCCTCTCCAGCCCTCGCTCTCTCTCCTCTCCTCTCCAGCCCTCGCTCTCTCTCTCTCTCTTCTCCAGCCCTCGCTCTCTCTCTCTCCTCTTCAGCCCTCGCTCTCTCTCTCTCTCTCTCCTCTCCAGCTCTCGCTCTCTCCTCTCCAGCCCTCGCTCTCTCTCTCCTCTCCAGCCCTCGCTCTCTCTCTCTCTCTCTCCTCTCCAGCCCTCGCTCTCTCTCTCTCTCCTCTTCAGCTCTCGCTCTCTCTCTCTCTTCTCCTGACCTTGCTCTCTCTCTCCTCTCCAGCCCTCGCTCTCTCTCTCTCTCCTCTCCAGCGCTCGCTCTCTCTCTCTCTCCTCTCCAGACCTCGCTCTCTCTCTCTCTCCAGCCCTCGCTCCCTCTATCCTCTCCAGCCCTCGCTCCCTCTCTCCTCTCCAGCCCTCGCTCCCTCTCTCTCTCCTTTCCAGCTCTCGCGCTCTCTCTCTCTCTCCAGCTCTCTCTCTCCTCTCCAGCCCTCGCTCTCTCTCTCCTCTCCAGCCCTCGCTCGCTCTCTCTCTCCTCTCCAGCCCTCGCTCGCTCTCTCTCTCTCCCTTCTCTCCTCTCCAGCACTTGCTCGCTCTCTCTCTCTCCTCTCCAGCCCTCGCTCTCTCTCTCCTCTCCAGCCCTCGCTCCCTCTCTCTCTCCTTTCCAGCTCTCACGCTCTCTCTCTCTCTCCAGCTCTCTCTCTCCTCTCCAGCCCTCTCTCTCTCTGGCCTCTCCAGCCCTCGCTCTCTCTCTCCTCTCCAGCCCTCGCTCCCTCTCTCTCTCCTTTCCAGCTCTCACGCTCTCTCTCTCTCTCCAGCTCTCTCTCTCCTCTCCAGCCCTCGCTCTCTCTCTCCTCTCCAGCACTCGCTCGCTCTCTCTCTCTCCTCTCCAGCCCTCGCTCTCTCTCTCTCCTCTCAAGCCCTCGCTCGCTCTCTCTCCTCTCCAGCCCTCGCTCTCTCTCTCCTCTCCAGCACTCGCTCTCTCTCTCTCCCCTCCAGCCCTCTCTCTCTCCTCTCCTCTCCAGCACTCGCTCGCTCTCTCTCTCTCTCTCTCTCTCCTCTCCAGCCCTCGCTCGCTCTCTCTCTCTCGCCTCTCCAGCCCTCGCTCTCTCTCGCTCCTCTGCAGCCATCGCTCACTCTCTCCTCTGCAGCCCTCGCTCACTCTCTCTCCTCCAGCCCTCTCTCTCTCTCTCTCTCTCTCTCTCTCTCCTCCAGCCTTCGCTCGCTCTCTCTCTCTCTCCCCTCCAGCCCTCGCTCCCTCGCTCTCACTCTCCCCTCCAGCCCTCGCTCGCTCTCTCTCCCCTCCAGACCTCGCTCCCTCTCTCCACTCCAGCCCTCGCTCTCTCTCTCTCCTCTCCAGCCCTCGCTCTCTCTCGCTCTCTCTCTCTCCTCTCCAGCCCTCGCTCGCTCTTTCTCTCCAGCCTCGCTCGCTCCATCTCTCCTCTCCAGCCCTCGCTCTCTCTCTCTCCTCTCCAGCCTTCGTTCACTCTCCCTCTCCTCTCCAGCCCTCGCTCGCTCTCTCTCCTCTCCAGCCCTCGCTCTCTCTCTCTCCTCTCCAGTCTTCGCTCGCTCTCTCTCTCTCTCCCGTCTAGCCCTCGCTCCCTCGCTCTCACTCTCCCCTCCAGCCCTCGCTCTCTCTCTCTCTCCCCTCTCCAGCCCTCACTTGATCTCTCTCTCTCTCCTCTCCAGCCTTCGCTCGCTCTCTCTCTCTCCCCTCCAGCCCACGCTCCCTCGCTCTCACTCTCCCCTCCAGCCCTCGCTCGCTCTCCCTCTCTCTCTCCTCTCCAGCCCTCGCTCTCTCTCTCTCTCCCCTCCAGCCCTCGCTCTCTCTCTCTCCTCTACAGCCCTCGCTCTCTCTCTCTCCTCTACAGCCCTCGCTCTCTCTCCTCTCCAGCCCTCGCTCTCTCTCTCTCCTCTACAGCCCTCGCTCTCTCTCTCCTCTCCAGCCCTCGCTCGCTCTCTCTCTCTCTCTCTCTCTCCTCTCCAGCCTTCGCTCGCTCTCTCTCTCTCTCCTCTACAGCCCTCGCTCTCTCCTCTACAGCCCTCGCTCTCTCTCTCTCTCTCTCTCTCTCCTCTCCAGCCTTCGCTCGCTCTCTCTCTCTCTCTCTCTCTCTCCTCTACAGCCCTCGCTCTCTCCTCTACAGCCCTCGCTCTCTCTCACTCTCCCCTCAAGCCCTCGCTCTCTCTCTCTCCTCTACAGCCCTCGCTCTCTCTCTCTCCTCTACAGCCCTCGCTCTCTCTCTCTCCAGCCTTCGCTCTCTCTCTCTCTCCTCTCCAGCCCTCGCTCTCTCTCTCTCCTCTACAGCCCTCGTTCTATCTCTCCTCTCCAGCCCTCGCTCGCTCTCTCTCTCTCTCTCTCTCTCCTCTCCAGCCTTCGCTCGCTCTCTCTCTCTCACTCTCCCCTCAAGCCCTCGCTCTCTCTCTCTCCTCTACAGCCCTCGCTCTCTCTCTCTCCACTCCAGCCCTCGCTCTCTCTCCTCCCCCCTCCAGATCTCGCTCCCTCTCTCCTCTCCAGCCATCGCTCTCTCTCTCTCCTCTCCAGCTCTCTCTCTCTCCTCTCCAGCCGTCGCTCCTCTCCAGCCCTCGCTCTCTCTCTCTCTCTCGCTCTTCTCCAGCCCTCGCTCGCTCTCCCTCTCTCTCTCCTCTCCAGCCCTCGCTCTCTCTCTCTCTCCTCTCCAGCCCTCGCTCTCTCTCTCTCCTCTCCAGCCCTCGCTCTCTCTCTCCTCTCCAGCCCTCGCTCCCTCTCTCCTCTCCAGCCCTCGCTCTCTCTTTCTCCTCTCCAGCCCTCGCTCTCTCTCTCGCTCTCTCCTCTCCAGGTCTCTCTCTCCCTCGCTCTCTCTCGCTCCTCTGCAGCTCTCGCTCGCTCTCTCTCTCTCTCTCTCCTCTCCAGCCCTCGCTCTATCTCTCTCCTCTCCAGCCCTCTCTCTCTCTCTCTCCAGCCCTCTCTCACTCTCTCTCTCTCCTCTCCAACCCTCACTCGCTCTCTCTCTCCCCTCCAGCCCTCACTCGCTCTCTCCCCTCTTCAGCCCTCGCTCTCTCTCTCCCGTCCAGCCCTTGCTCCCTCGCTTTCTCTCCTCTCCAGCCCTCGCTCGCTCTCTCTCTCCCCTCCAGCCCTCTCTCTCTCTCCCCTCCAGCCCTCTCTCTCTCTCCTCTCCAGCTCTCTCTCTCTCTCCTCTCCAGCTCTCTCTCTCTCTCCTCTCCAGCTCGCTCTCTCTCTCTCTCTCTCTCCTCTCCAGCTCTCACTATCTCTCTCCTCTCCAGCCCTCGCTCTCTCTCTCCTCTCCTCTCCAGCCCTCGCTCTCTCTCTCTCGCTCCTCTGCAGCCCTCGCTCGCTCGCTCGCTCCCCTCCAGCCCTCGCTCTATGTCTCTCTTCTCCAGCCCTCGCTCGCTCTCTCTCTCCCCACTCCAGCCCTCGCTCTCTCTCTCTCCTCTCCAGCCCTCGCTCGCTCTCTCTCCCCTCCAGCCCTCGCTCGCTCTCTCTCCCCTCCAGCCCTCGCTCGCTCTCTCTCCCCTCCAGCCCTCTCTCTCTCTCTGTCCTCCAGCCCTCTCTCTCTCTCTCTCTCTCCTCCAGCCTTCGCTCGCTCTCTCTCTCTCTCCCCTCCAGCCCTCGCTCCCTCGCTCTCCCCTCCAGACCTCGCTCCCTCTCTCCTCTCCAGCCCTCGCTCTCTCTCTCTCGCTCCTCTCCAGCCCTCGCTCTCTCGCTCCTCTGCAGCCCTCGCTCGCTCTCTCGCTCCTCTCCAGCCCTCGCTCTATGTCTCTCTTCTCCAGCCCTCGCTCGCTCTCTCTCTCCCCACTCCAGCCCTCTCTCTCTCTCCCCTCCAGCCCTCTCTCTCTCTCCTCTCCAGCTCTCTCTCTCTCTCCTCTCCAGCTCTCTCTCTCTCTCTCCTCTCCAGCTCGCTCTCTCTCTCTCTCTCTCTCCTCTCCAGCTCTCTCTCTCTCTCCTCTCCAGCCCTCGCTCTCTCTCTCTCCTCTCCAGCCCTCGCTCTCTCTCTCCTCTCCTCTCCAGCCCTCGCTCTCTCTCTCTCGCTCCTCTCCAGCCCTCGCTCTCTCGCTCCTCTGCAGCCCTCGCTCGCTCTCTCGCTCCTCTCCAGCCCTCGCTCTATGTCTCTCTTCTCCAGCCCTCGCTCGCTCTCTCTCTCCGCACTCCAGCCCTCGCTCTCTCTCTCTCCTCTCCAGCCCTCGCTCTCTCTCTCTCCTCTCCAGCCCTCGCTCTCTCTCTCCCCACTCCAGCCCTCGCTCTCTCTCTCTCTCCTCTCCAGTCCTCGCGCTCTCTCTCTCTCCTCTCCAGCACTCGCGCTCTCTCTCTCTCCTCTCCAGCCCTCGCTCTCTCTCTCTCCACTCCAGCCCTCGCTCTCTCTCCTCCCCCCTCCAGATCTCGCTCCCTCTCTCCTCTCCAGCCCTCGCTCTCTCTCTCTCCTCTCCAGCTCTCTCTCTCTCCTCTCCAGCCGTCGCTCCTCTCCAGCCCTCGCTCTCTCTCTCTCTCTCGCTCTTCTCCAGCCCTCGCTCGCTCTCCCTCTCTCTCTCCTCTCCAGCCCTCGCTCTCTCTCTCTCTCTCCTCTCCAGCCCTCGCTCTCTCTCTCTCCTCTCCAGCCCTCGCTCTCTCTCTCCTCTCCAGCCCTCGCTCCCTCTCTCCTCTCCAGCCCTCGCTCTCTCTTTCTCCTCTCCAGCCCTCGCTCTCTCTCTCGCTCTCTCCTCTCCAGGTCTCTCTCTCCCTCGCTCTCTCTCGCTCCTCTGCAGCTCTCGCTCGCTCTCTCTCTCTCTCCTCTCCAGCCCTCGCTCTATCTCTCTCCTCTCCAGCCCTCTCTCTCTCTCTCTCCAGCCCTCTCTCACTCTCTCTCTCTCCTCTCCAACCCTCACTCGCTCTCTCTCTCCCCTCCAGCCCTCACTCGCTCTCTCCCCTCTTCAGCCCTCGCTCTCTCTCTCCCGTCCAGCCCTTGCTCCCTCGCTTTCTCTCCTCTCCAGCCCTCGCTCGCTCTCTCTCTCCCCTCCAGCCCTCTCTCTCCCCTCCAGCCCTCTCTCTCTCTCCTCTCCAGCTCTCTCTCTCTCTCCTCTCCAGCTCTCTCTCTCTCTCCTCTCCAGCTCGCTCTCTCTCTCTCTCTCTCTCCTCTCCAGCTCTCACTATCTCTCTCCTCTCCAGCCCTCGCTCTCTCTCTCCTCTCCTCTCCAGCCCTCGCTCTCTCTCTCTCGCTCCTCTGCAGCCCTCGCTCGCTCTCTCGCTCCCCTCCAGCCCTCGCTCTATGTCTCTCTTCTCCAGCCCTCGCTCGCTCTCTCTCTCCCCACTCCAGCCCTCGCTCTCTCTCTCTCCTCTCCAGCCCTCGCTCGCTCTCTCTCCCCTCCAGCCCTCGCTCGCTCTCTCTCCCCTCCAGCCCTCGCTCGCTCTCTCTCCCCTCCAGCCCTCTCTCTCTCTCTGTCCTCCAGCCCTCTCTCTCTCTCTCTCTCTCCTCCAGCCTTCGCTCGCTCTCTCTCTCTCTCCCCTCCAGCCCTCGCTCCCTCGCTCTCCCCTCCAGACCTCGCTCCCTCTCTCCTCTCCAGCCCTCGCTCTCTCTCTCTCGCTCCTCTCCAGCCCTCGCTCTCTCGCTCCTCTGCAGCCCTCGCTCGCTCTCTCGCTCCTCCCCAGCCCTCGCTCTATGTCTCTCTTCTCCAGCCCTCGCTCGCTCTCTCTCTCCCCACTCCAGCCCTCTCTCTCTCTCCCCTCCAGCCCTCTCTCTCTCTCCTCTCCAGCTCTCTCTCTCTCTCCTCTCCAGCTCTCTCTCTCTCTCTCCTCTCCAGCTCGCTCTCTCTCTCTCTCTCTCTCCTCTCCAGCTCTCTCTCTCTCTCTCCTCTCCAGCCCTCGCTCTCTCTCTCTCCTCTCCAGCCCTCGCTCTCTCTCTCCTCTCCTCTCCAGCCCTCGCTCTCTCTCTCTCGCTCCTCTCCAGCCCTCGCTCTCTCGCTCCTCTGCAGCCCTCGCTCGCTCTCTCGCTCCTCTCCAGCCCTCGCTCTATGTCTCTCTTCTCCAGCCCTCGCTCGCTCTCTCTCTCCGCACTCCAGCCCTCGCTCTCTCTCTCTCCTCTCCAGCCCTCGCTCTCTCTCTCTCCTCTCCAGCCCTCGCTCTCTCTCTCCCCACTCCAGCCCTCGCTCTCTCTCTCTCTCCTCTCCAGCCCTCGCTCTCTCTCTCCCCACTCCAGCCCTCGCTCTCTCTCTCTCCTCTACAGCCCTCGCTATCTCTCTCTCCTCTACAGCCCTCGCTCTCTCTCCTCTCCAGCCCTCGCTATCTCTCTCTCCTCTACAGCCCTCGCTCTCTCTCTCCTCTCCAGCCTTCGCTCGCTCTCTCTCTCTCTCCCCCCTCCAGCCCTCGCTCTCTCTCCTCTCCAGCCCTCGCTCTCTCTCTCTCCTCTCCAGCCCTCGCTCTCTCTCTCCTCTACAGCCCTCGCTCTCTCTCTCCTCTACAGCCCTCGCTCTCTCTCACTCTCCCCTCCAGCCCTCGCTCTCTCTCTCTCCTCTACAGCCCTCGCTCTCTCTCTCTCTCCTCTACAGCCCTCGCTCTCTCTCTCTCCAGCCTTCGCTCTCTCTCTCTCTCCTCTCCAGCCCTCGCTCTCTCTCTCTCCTCTACAGCCCTCGTTCTATCTCTCCTCTCCAGCCCTCGCTCGCTCTCTCTCTCCAGCCTTCGCTCGCTCTCTCTCTCTCTCTCTCCCCCCTCCAGCCCTCGCTCTCTCTCCTCTCCAGCCCTCGCTCTCTCTCTCTCCTCTCCAGCCCTCGCTCTCTCTCTCTCCTCTACAGCCCTCGCTCTCTCTCTCTCCAGCCCTCGCTCTCTCTCTCTCTCCTCTCCAGTCCTCGCGCTCTCTCTCTCTCCTCTCCAGCACTCGCGCTCTCTCTCTCTCCTCTCCAGCCCTCGCTCTCTCTCTCTCTCCTCTCCAGCCCTCGCTCTCTCTCCTCCCCCCTCCAGATCTCGCTCCCTCTCTCCTCTCCAGCCCTCGCTCTCTCTCTCTCCTCTCCAGCTCTCTCTCTCTCCTCTCCAGCCCTCGCTCCTCTCCAGCCCTCGCTCGCTCTCTCTCTCTCTCTCGCATCTCCAGGCCTCGCTCTCTCTCTCTCCTCTGTAGCCATCGCTCACTCTCTCCTCTCCAGCCCTCGCTCGCTCTCTCTCCCCTCCAGCCCTCGCTCGCTCTCTCTCTCCCCTCCAGCATTGTCTATCTCTCTCTCTCTCTCTCTCCTCCAGCCCTCTCTCTCTCTCTCTCTCTCCTCCAGCCTTCGCTCGCTCTCTCTTTCTCTCCCCTCCAGCCCTCGCCTCCTCGCTCTCTCTCTCCTCTCCAGCCCTCGCTCCCTCTCTCCTCTCAAGCCCTCGCTCTCTCTCTCCTCTCCAGCCATTGCTCTCTCTCCTCTTCAGCCCTCACACTCTCTCTCTCTCCTCGCCAGCCCTCGCTCTCTTTCTCTTCTCCTGCCATCGCTTTCTCTCTCTCTCTCCTCTCCAGCCCTCGCTTTCTCTCTCCTCTCCAGCCCTCGCTCGCTCTCTCTCCCCTCCAGCCCTCGCTCGCTCTCTCTCTCCCCTCCAGCCCTCGCCCTCTCTCTCTCTCTCTCCTCCAGCCTTCGCTCGCTCTCTCTCTCTCCTCTCCAGCCCTCGCTCGCTCTCCCCTCTCCAGCCCTCGCTCTCTCTCTCTCTCTCTCTCTCTCTCTCTCCTCTCCAGCCCTCGCTCTCTCTCTTCTCTCCTCTCCAGCCCTCGCTCTCTCTCTCTCCAGCCCTCACTCCCTCTCTCCTCTCAAGCCCTCGCTCTCTCTCCTCTCCAGCGCTCGCTCTCTCTCTCTCTCCTCTCCAGCCCTCGCTCGCTCTCTCTCTCTCCAGCGCTCGCTGTCTCACTCTCCCCTCCAGCCATCGCTCACTTACTCTCTCTCCTCTCCAGCCCTCGCTTTCTCTCTCTCTCCTCTCCAGCCCTCGCTCGCTCTCTCTCCTCTCCTCTCCAGCCCTCGCTCGCTCTCTCTCTCTCTCGCATCTCCAGCCCTCGCTCTCTCTCTCTCTCTCCTCTGTAGCCATCGCTCACTTACTCTCTCTCTCCTCTCCAGCCCTCGCTCCCTCTATCCTCTCCAGCCCTCACTCCCTCTCTCCTCTCAAGCCCTCGCTCTCTCTCTCCTCTCCAGCCCTCGCTCTCTCTCTCTCTCTCCTCTCCAGCCCTCGCTCTCTCTCTCTCCTCTCCAGCCCTCGCTCTCTCTCTCCTCTCCAGCCCTCGCTCTCTCTCTCCTCTCCAGCCCTCGCTCCCTCTCTCCTCTCCAGCCCTCGCTCTCTCTTTCTCCTCTCCAGCCCTCGCTCTCTCCTCTCCAGGTCTCTCTCTCCCTCGCTCTCTCTCGCTCCTCTGCAGCTCTCGCTCGCTCTCTCTCGCTCCTCTGCAGCCCTCGATCGCTCTCTCGCTCCTCTCCAGCCCTCGCTCTATGTCTCTCTTCTCCAGCCCTCGCTCGCTCTCTCTCTCCCCACTCCAGCCCTCTCTCTCTCTCCCCTCCAGCCCTCTCTCTCTCTCCTCACCAGCTCTCTCTCTCTCTCCTCTCCAGCTCTCTCTCTCTCTCCTCACCAGCTCGCTCTCTCTCTCTCTCTCTCTCTCCTCTCCAGCTCTCACTATCTCTCTCCTCTCCAGCCCTCGCTCTCTCTCTCCTCTCCTCTCCAGCCCTCGCTCTCTCTCTCTCGCTCCTCTCCAGCCCTCGCTCTCTCTCTCTCGCTCCTCTGCAGCCCTCGCTCGCTCTCTCGCTCCTCTCCAGCCCTCGCTCGCTCTCTCTCTCCGCACTCCAGCCCTCGCTCTCTCTCTCTCCTCTCCAGCCCTCGCTCTCTCTCTCTCCTCTCCAGCCCTCGCTCTCTCTCTCCCCACTCCAGCCCTCGCTCTCTCTCTCTCTCCTCTCCAGCCCTCGCTCTCTCTCTCCCCACTCCAGCCCTCGCTCTCTCTCTCTCCTCTACAGCCCTCGCTCTCTCTCTCTCCTCTACAGCCCTCGCTCTCTCTCCTCTCCAGCCCTCGCTCTCTCTCTCTCCTCTACAGCCCTCGCTCTCTCTCTCTCTCTCTCTCCTCTCCAGCCTTCGCTCGCTCTCTCTCTCTCTCTCTCTCTCCCCCCTCCAGCCCTCGCTCTCTCTCCTCTCCAGCCCTCGCTCTCTCTCTCTCCTCTCCAGCCCTCGCTCTCTCTCTCCTCTACAGCCCTCGCTCTCTCCTCTACAGCCCTCGCTCTCTCTCACTCTCCCCTCCAGCCCTCGCTCTCTCTCTCTCCTCTACAGCCCTCGCTCTCTCTCTCTCCTCTACAGCCCTCGCTCTCTCTCTCTCCAGCCTTCGCTCTCTCTCTCTCTCCTCTCCAGCCCTCGCTCTCTCTCTCTCCTCTACAGCCCTCGTTCTATCTCTCCTCTCCAGCCCTCGCTCGCTCTCTCTCTCTCTCTCTCTCTCCCCTCCAGCATTGTCTATCTCTCTCTCTCTCTCTCCTCCAGCCCTCTCTCTCTCTCTCTCTCTCCTCCAGCCTTCGCTCGCTCTCTCTCTCTCCCCTCCAGCCCTCGCTCCCTCGCTCTCTCTCTCCTCTCCAGCCCTCGCTCCCTCTCTCCTCTCAAGCCCTCGCTCTCTCTCTCCTCTCCAGCCATTGCTCTCTCTCCTCTTCAGCCCTCACACTCTCTCTCTCTCCTCGCCAGCCCTCGCTCTCTCTCTCCTCTCCAGCCATTGCTCTCTCTCCTCTTCAGCCCTCACACTCTCTCTCTCTCCTCTCCAGCCCTCGCTCTCTCTCTCCTCTCCTCTCCAGCCCTCGCTCTCTCTCTCTCGCTCCTCTCCAGCCCTCGCTCTCTCGCTCCTCTGCAGCCCTCGCTCGCTCTCTCGCTCCTCTCCAGCCCTCGCTCTATGTCTCTCTTCTCCAGCCCTCGCTCGCTCTCTCTCTCCGCACTCCAGCCCTCGCTCTCTCTCTCTCCTCTCCAGCCCTCGCTCTCTCTCTCTCCTCTCCAGCCCTCGCTCTCTCTCTCCCCACTCCAGCCCTCGCTCTCTCTCTCTCTCCTCTCCAGTCCTCGCGCTCTCTCTCTCTCCTCTCCAGCACTCGCGCTCTCTCTCTCTCCTCTCCAGCCCTCGCTCTCTCTCTCTCCACTCCAGCCCTCGCTCTCTCTCCTCCCCCCTCCAGATCTCGCTCCCTCTCTCCTCTCCAGCCCTCGCTCTCTCTCTCTCCTCTCCAGCTCTCTCTCTCTCCTCTCCAGCCGTCGCTCCTCTCCAGCCCTCGCTCTCTCTCTCTCTCTCGCTCTTCTCCAGCCCTCGCTCGCTCTCCCTCTCTCTCTCCTCTCCAGCCCTCGCTCTCTCTCTCTCTCTCCTCTCCAGCCCTCGCTCTCTCTCTCTCCTCTCCAGCCCTCGCTCTCTCTCTCCTCTCCAGCCCTCGCTCCCTCTCTCCTCTCCAGCCCTCGCTCTCTCTTTCTCCTCTCCAGCCCTCGCTCTCTCTCTCGCTCTCTCCTCTCCAGGTCTCTCTCTCCCTCGCTCTCTCTCGCTCCTCTGCAGCTCTCGCTCGCTCTCTCTCTCTCTCCTCTCCAGCCCTCGCTCTATCTCTCTCCTCTCCAGCCCTCTCTCTCTCTCTCTCCAGCCCTCTCTCACTCTCTCTCTCTCCTCTCCAACCCTCACTCGCTCTCTCTCTCCCCTCCAGCCCTCACTCGCTCTCTCCCCTCTTCAGCCCTCGCTCTCTCTCTCCCGTCCAGCCCTTGCTCCCTCGCTTTCTCTCCTCTCCAGCCCTCGCTCGCTCTCTCTCTCCCCTCCAGCCCTCTCTCTCCCCTCCAGCCCTCTCTCTCTCTCCTCTCCAGCTCTCTCTCTCTCTCCTCTCCAGCTCTCTCTCTCTCTCCTCTCCAGCTCGCTCTCTCTCTCTCTCTCTCTCCTCTCCAGCTCTCACTATCTCTCTCCTCTCCAGCCCTCGCTCTCTCTCTCCTCTCCTCTCCAGCCCTCGCTCTCTCTCTCTCGCTCCTCTGCAGCCCTCGCTCGCTCTCTCGCTCCCCTCCAGCCCTCGCTCTATGTCTCTCTTCTCCAGCCCTCGCTCGCTCTCTCTCTCCCCACTCCAGCCCTCGCTCTCTCTCTCTCCTCTCCAGCCCTCGCTCGCTCTCTCTCCCCTCCAGCCCTCGCTCGCTCTCTCTCCCCTCCAGCCCTCGCTCGCTCTCTCTCCCCTCCAGCCCTCTCTCTCTCTCTGTCCTCCAGCCCTCTCTCTCTCTCTCTCTCTCCTCCAGCCTTCGCTCGCTCTCTCTCTCTCTCCCCTCCAGCCCTCGCTCCCTCGCTCTCCCCTCCAGACCTCGCTCCCTCTCTCCTCTCCAGCCCTCGCTCTCTCTCTCTCGCTCCTCTCCAGCCCTCGCTCTCTCGCTCCTCTGCAGCCCTCGCTCGCTCTCTCGCTCCTCTCCAGCCCTCGCTCTATGTCTCTCTTCTCCAGCCCTCGCTCGCTCTCTCTCTCCGCACTCCAGCCCTCGCTCTCTCTCTCTCCTCTCCAGCCCTCGCTCTCTCTCTCTCCTCTCCAGCCCTCGCTCTCTCTCTCCCCACTCCAGCCCTCGCTCTCTCTCTCTCTCCTCTCCAGCCCTCGCTCTCTCTCTCCCACTCCAGCCCTCTCTCCTC